>NC_025993.2:155601816-155901816 GCF_000442705.2 Elaeis guineensis | reverse complement strand
GAAAGCTTGCCCCAGTCTTCCTCAACAAAGGAAACCCTAATGAAGTCAGAAGCATATTCAGAATAATGCCTTATGACATAATTGGAGGTTTCAAGTTCAGGACCTAAAAAGTAAACTTTTGATGGAGTAACAAGAACCCTATGACAGCTCATTATGTTTTCTGCAGGAGTGCTTTTGATGGGTGATGAAGCATTTCGATTTTTTCTCATGCTAGCCAACTGATTTTTGATGAATTGCACTGGCTCATAGCAAGTTGACTTCAACTTATGCATCTTTGTAAGGATTTTCATAGTTGTATCTAAAGATAGTCCTCTGAGAATGTCAAACAAATCATTGTTGACTTGCCCACAAGAGATTTTTTGCATGTGAACTAGAGAATTAAGCTGAAAAAGGATCTCATATGCCACTGAATGTTCAGGTGGGCAACTTATTATAGGAACTAATTTTGATGGAGCATAATATAGTTGCCCCATTAAGAGGGCTAATTCACCAAGTTCTCCTAGAAATGGCAATTTCTTTTGAATTTCTGAACCTGACAATCCTTCCACAAGTTCCAAACATAGATAACAAGACCTCCCAATAGAGCTATTTGATGAAAAATCTGGTGCGCGAACCCACAGGAACTGGAAGTCTTCTTTACAGGCATGGTAACGATCATTGCTAAATTTTGAACTAACCGTAGGGCCAGAAATTCTTTTATAGATTTTTGGTGCATAGTGGAGCTGAGATATTAAAGTTTCAAGTGAGATTGCAATCAACAGAGGTCTTTCTACAAAACAAAAGATAATAGAAGATACCAAATGTACAGCAACATGAATGTGAGTAACATGCTTCTATTTTAGAACATCCTTACAAAGCTAAGTCTACACAAATTAAAACACTTCTAATAAGTATATCATCTACTTGTTAATCAAATATACAAGATGTAAAATATTACTAATGCCCAAATCTTAAATAAATTTGCCTTTTATTCAAGAATTACTTAATTTACATTCATAAGAATTTACAACAAGCATTAGGAAATGCCTGGTGTACAAAAACAGTATTCATACTGGAACTTTTTTTTAGAAGGTACAAATTATGACAGATTAGTTACGGTAAGCACTGGAGTCCATCCACCACAAATACAACCCAATACATAACCAAAACTTCCTTCAGAGAAAAGGGTCAACCACTGAGATCTACTCTGACATCAATACTGAGTTTATGAACATCTCAAATATCTGCTGCAACATCTCTACATTTTACATCCAGGAAAGTCAGTGAGACTTGGACCACCTCCGAGAATGATATGCCCGTTACAATTATGCACAAATTTTGCAATAATGGAAAATCCTGCTAGGAGGATTATTAACTTCATCTGTTCTTTTGTGTAGGTAGATGAACATACACATGTTTTTATACCCAATAACATTTACATTCATATTACATGAATGTGTGCATGAACTGTAAATCCATGCATCTAACCAACCACACCAACTCCCCCTCCAAACAAACCAAAACCCCCAAAAAAGGAATGCATACATAAAATATAATACAAAATGTATGTATTCATTCACATTAGTGCATATACCAGAGCAAGAATCACTGGATTATTGTGCCTAACTGTTCCAATGTCATGCTCTCATTCCACCACCATGTCTTTGCTGCTTTAAGTAACATAAAATGGATTCTTCTTTGACCATATTCTTGCTTCTGCAACTAATCTTGATTTTAATGTTAGCATACAAGCAGTCTAGATCAAAAACATGGCCCTTTCATACATCAAATGACCATCCACACCTCATCCTACTTAAAATGTCTAAACAAGTTTACAAAAGTAATTTTGGAGCACAGTTGCAGATGAGCTTCCACAGACTTTGTTTGCTTGACAAAGTTTCCGAATAAACTTTCAATAGCTCAAAAAGGCTCAGTAATCAACTATTTTAGACAGTCAAGGCATGGGTAGTGTTTGGCAGCCATTTTGGTATTCCTGGAATAGGAATACCAATTCCCCAGAATACCTATTCACCATCCCGATTCCAATTTTGTGTTTGATTGAAAATTTGCGGGGCCCACCAGAATTATACATTGTCATTCTCTAAACTAGAAAAAGGTGAAATTATTTCTCATCATTTCCCTAGAATAAGCTATTCCATGGTGAAACATGGAATAACTTAAACCAGTTAGAAGGGAATAAAGTGCAATTGATGCACCTTTGACTGGAATTGTAAAACCCGTGGGCCCCACTTCCATTTCATAGTGTGTTTGGGAGAATAAGGTGGAATAAGCCCTTATTCCACCTTATTCCCAGCAACCAAACGCTACCAAAAGAAACATTAGCTTATTATGCAAGATGTGCTAGCCATTGAACACGAATGCAGAAATTTATATTTTGTATTTTTCTAATACATTTAAAAAAGAATAAACTGTAAAATTTCTTCAATCTCTGATTGTAGTGGCACCTATCATCTAGGAAAGGACCATAAACTGAAGTAAGGCTTAGATCAAATACTGTGTCACATAATCATAACAACTTTGATCATGCTGTCCATTTAATCATAGTTCCTTCCTCCACCAACTATGTTTTTTTCTGTCTTGCCGTTCTTCTGAATATGTTGAGGAGCTAATAACATGCAAGATTAATTCACCAGGCTAAAACATAGCACCTATTATGGGCCTGATTTTGGCCAAATTTCTAGAATGGATGCACGGGATGTTTTCTTATGATATTAAATAGGTAATGCACATCCTCATGAACTCCAATTTAACAGCAAATGCTCTCCTGTAGAAGCTGATTTTTTTTGCATGAGGGTTACAAGTGATGTATAACCTGGTAAATGGACAAGCCAGGTGCAGCCTGAATGAAGCTCAGCTCTTTAATAGCCTTTTCTTCTTTCTAGTAAGCATTGTTCACTCCACAGCGAAATTTCAAACACTAAAGGAGGACATATACATCTTTCTAAGTAAAAGAAAAACCAAGGCATAAAATAATATACATTCATTTCATAATATAATTCAATATGATTTTTCATTCTTTCAAATGCATGAGGCACGACATTGATGAAAGAGAAAGGGTTGCATATAAGAGATTCCTAAATTGAACAATACTATGTTCCAGATAAGTTGCTCCTACTTCTCATGTGGAGGACTAGCTGCTCTACAGATGAAGCCGAAGATATATAAACAGAGTGAGTACTGCTAGGCATACTCCAATGCAAACATGGGATGACTGTAAACCTGGTTTGGTGCCACCATATGGGGAGGTAGGTGGTTGGGCCTTAATACTCATTTTACCCCAAGCATTTAATGGTAAAACTACTCGTGTACATGCTGGGGTACACTAAGCATCATTCAAACAGAGCATATTCATAACCAAATAGACCAACTGACAATTCTAAGGGAAATTACAAATGAGTACGACTTGGCATATCTAGAATAATAATAAGTTTTGGAAGAATGTTGGATACCTAGTGATATGCAAGGGATATCATATACCTAAATAGGAGAAATGACTAAGACATTATTTTGGAGAAAGAACCAATAAATTGTAACAAAGTTCCCAACCTACATTTATTGACAGATATTGCAATAGAAATTATGAAGAAAATTTCTATTTTATGTCCACTTTTGCAAATCACTTTTTTTTTAATAAAAAAAGTGTGTTTGGGCCTATATTGGACAAATAAGCTTCGCCTTTGAATGCATATGCACATTTAGCCCAGTCAATACACACATATTGGTTATTGACGCACACAAATATATATATACATGTAAAGAATAGTTTAGTATTAGTCTTTCCTTAAGGACCAAAGTCATAATCAGCAATCTTTTATAATCTCAAACAGTCAATCAATTTACTAAAGGTCGGTTTATACAAACTGTAAGATGTTTCCTGTCTCAACTAAGAGAACTTGTACTTCACAAAGTAATTAGGCCCTTGTCATAGAAATTTGAATGTAACCATTCACTACCACAACTCCAAATTAACAGGGATAACAATGAGAAGAAAAAGATTACAACATGAGGAAAGATCATAAAACATAACATCAATTTGGCGTCAGTTTTGAAGTGATAAAGAGAGTATCCCAAACCTCTTTCTCCAAAACTCCGAATTAACATGGATAACAATGAGAAAGATTACAAATATGAGGAAAGATTACAAAACATAATATCAATCCAGTGTCGGTTTTGAGGTGCTAGAGAGAGAATTCCAAGACTCTCTTTCCATGTATAGTTCTGCTACTAGCTGCTTCAAATCCTTTGTGGTTCAGTTTCCATAACATCTTCGATCCATCACTTGATAAACTGCAAGACTTTTTTTTGGTGGCACACATGCCATCTTTTCATCAAGTCATATCTTTTTTTCTCTCACTATTACACATGTTATTGAATCATTAGTAGTAAAAAAGTCATGAGCACAGTGTATAATGATCCAACAAAGTCCAATATGGATGATTTCTGCATCAAAAAGTTAGCCCAATTCTGCAAATACAAATGAAGTGGATCTTCTTGCAAAATCCTCTATCGCCATCATTTTATTTTGCAGCATCTAGAAAATCATGACGTTTTAGAATCCATAGCCTCTCCAGGCTGTCCTACTTCTTTAGCTCCACTCACCTAGAGGGAAGACTCCAAATTATCTTTCAAAGGAAATACGTAGGGTTCAAATAGATAGAGAAACAAGCTGAACCTGTTGGGTAAGATTTATCCTTCAGGACCAATATTTTAGCTTCAACTAACCCAGTGTTTTATACATTTAAAGGCACAAAATGCTTTCCTTGTAGATCTGTCTATTCATTTCAAATGAAAGTTCCACTCTTCTTGCACAAATGGAACATTCAGTTTCTTTAAGCAAGAAAATGCAACATTTACATTCCAAAAAGTTGGCAAAAGAAGCACAGCACATGACCATGGAAGAGGAAGAAATTACCAATTATAATGGAAACTAGTGTGTTATCTCCATAAGACAACATTCAGATTCAAGCAAAAATAGTACTAGATCACTAGCTGATGAAGAAACTGATCAAATTAAAGAAATCTGAAAAGTTTTACCCAGATTATGTGCATCATTATACAAGCATGCATAGTTCCATGGCACCACGCATGTCCATGGAACAGGGAGAAGATACTCATTACATAAATATATGCTTCATCGGTGGGGTAGGACTCGTCCAGACTACATGCAGCACTATGCAACTAGAAGCAACGAATGGTACTAGACCCCAGTTAATGAAGCACATACAAAGATAGAAATCCCAAAATTTTATGCAGATAGCATACGATAAGAGCAGGTACAGTTCAATATGCTTCAAATCTCATATTATATAACCTAACTTCCTCATTGAGTATTTTATTATCTTAAGAAAATTCCTAATGGTTTCTAAAGGTATCATGAATTAAGTCAGCAGCTACAAGTATAATGCAACCAATGAAAAGGGGGGAAAACTAAGTGTTATGTTGATGCATTAGTAAACATCTGAACACATACTATAAGATGCCCATTCCATATCATCTATCCTACCACCAAAAAACCCACAGATAACCACCACTAAAAATAGCAATTATCACAAAAAAAAAAATCTGAAATTTCACTCCTTTGAGGCACAACCAATGTACATGCTCGCAGAATAGTAATGACCATTGCGTCGCATTTTACCCCATTAGGGTTCAGCTGACAATCAAAACTAGAACCTTGATATCATTACTACATTTACATACCAAAACACTAGCAAATGCAGAAAATTCATGACGTAAAACAGTTCCACAAATATGCAAAAGTATTGAAGAAGGAATACATATATATCTTAGCTTGGAACTCGAGACCAAAATAAAAGCATATACAAATATAGCTAAAAATTAGGCGTCAACAAGAAGTGTTCACCTGCCATAGAATGGCATCTGTCCCCCGTCCAGCTAATCGACACCCGAAGGTGGCAAGAATGTCGCCAAACGTGACCTCCAGCTTGTACCTCACCCCGCCATCCTCCAAGAAAAGCTCCAATTTCTCCCTCTCAGGCATGATCTCGGCCCTCACGCGAAACCACGAACCGAACACCTCCATGCACCGCTCGGTCACCAGGATCCCCGCGTGGAGCGCGGCGCCCTCGACGCGGTTCCGGGCCTCGGTGGCCCTGACGATTATGTCCTCCTTGGAGCGGAGGATGGCGAGGCGGGCGCCTTGGAAGTCGGGGAGGTCGCATCGGTCGGCAAGGCGGCAGGCCCTCTCGGCGGCGCCGAGGGAGTCGAACTGGACGCGGCCAAAGCCCCGGGACTTCCAATTGCGGCGGGCGGTGGCGATCTCGCAGGCGAAGACGGAGCCCACGGCGGCGTCGAAGAACTCAAAGAGCTCCTGTGCGACTGCCGTCAGCGGGATGTTCGACACCTGCACGGTGGCGCGTCCGCCACCCATCGGAAAGATAGAAGAAGAGTGTGGAGTTCGACGGTGGAACGGCAGGGGGTTTAGGGTTTTATTGATCGATAAATCTCTTGGCCGAGGCTGGCGGGAGAAAGAAAGAAAAACACAAGGACACGTGCTTCGTGTGGGTTTACTGCCCGTAGGGCGTCGCCTTTTACAATTCCTTGTGATCTCCGGCTTTTCCTTTCCCCGAGAGAAACTAGTTTCGTTTTTTTACCAAATAAACGAAGGTAAGTCCTTCTCGGATTAGATTAACAACAAATCCATTAAAATTCAAATTTGATAGTGCATAATTAACTAGAACCCAATTGGCAAGTTGACAGCAATTTAATTTCCGTTCTTGCTAGGGATTGCAAGAATCATGTGTAGGCATTATTAGATTAACTAGCCAAAGATCCGCATATTGTATGGGATGAGATATACAAAAATAATTTTTCAAATATTATTATATTATTTTTAATTATTCAGATATTATTGTTTGTTAGATTATAATATATAATATTTGATGGTTAGAAATATTGATGTGTTTATACTGATGAAAAAATAATGTAAAATAACTAATTAACATAAAATTAAAGAAACACAGACTTTTGTAACAGTATAAAAAAAATAATAGTGAATAAGAAAGAACAATTTCACATCTTATATATGAGGAGGAAGCATCATGCATCTATTAAATGAAAGTTAATATATATTCTCGATGGATTACAAATGTTAATAAACAAACAATCTTTGAATTTCTAAAGCACAACACATACAACACTGAATAGATATTTTTTCCAGGTGATGCAACAAAATTCATTTGAGAAGCTGAGTTGGCAACACTCTAATACTCCTTCACAGAGTATTATTTTATATATATGATATATATGATCTATAGCCAAAACAGGATCAAGTAATTTTTTTTTATTTCCCATCAGTATCATGTAGTTTTTAGCATCATATGAGAAGTCTAATTTAATTTCTCATCAACTATATAGGAGGGTTACTGTTTTAATAATAACAGCCTTCCGCTCTTTGTTTTATAATATCATTTGGGGGGAAGGTCGATCAGAGGGTTCGAACATAATTGTTGGTGCAATGCAATACCCCTGGCCTCGACAAACTTGAGGCCTGTCGCCGTCCCCTCCCCTCACTCGACTTCGACGCCATGAACCCCCTCGGGAGGCTCTCGAGAATGGGAGAAGAAGGAGGTTGGGGAGGACAGCAATGGCAAAGACCCATGGAGAGGGGGGAAAAGACTTCGAGAAGCTTCAAAGGAAGTCCACAGCGCACCGAGCAAAAAAAAAAGTATGTAGCCACCTGTGTGTACAGTCAGCTCCGATGTGTCCCACACCACATGGTGTGCAGAGAACAGATGGCACAACAAAACTTATTTGAGAAGCTGAGTTGGCAATACCATAATGCTTGGAGAAGCTGAGTTGTCAACACCATAATATTCTTCCACAAAGTATTACTTTATATACATATATATATATATATATATATATATATATATATATATCAGAGCAGGATCAGGTCATTTTTTTTTGTTCTCCATCAGTATTATATAGTTTTTAGCATTATATGAGAAACCTAATTCGATTTCTCATCAGATAATAAAAAAATAATCAAATATAATAATATTAAGAAAATAATATTCTTTTGAAATATATAATTTATTTTTTAAAAAATTATTTTGATTCTATTTCTACTTTTTAGAAGCATACAATCATTCAATACAAAATATTTGGTACCTAACAGTGGCACAACATACAACTATATACATCATGTTATAAGACATTAAGTATCATTCTTATGTAGAACTTCATCTTTGATTTTAAAATTCTATTTTAAATTAGCATCAAGATAATAATAAATTTTTTAAACTACCAAATAATAATAATAAATAATTCATAAAAATAACATATTATAATAAATTTTATTAAGAGGGAGAGAGAGAGTTACCTCAATGGCTTACCTGTCAAGTACAATTGATAACTTCGTTATGTTGTATCGAACTTCAAGTTCATGTATTAAACCTCAACTTCGTTATATTGTATTGAACTTCCCTCCCAAAATCTAGAAACTGTCAGATTCAATTTGACATCATTTTATTAAGTTAATAAAGAAATACAAAGCATAATGAACGATCAAACAAAATAACGAAAAAGAAAAAGATATGCAACTTACTGTTCATGGCTCAATTCTTTGAGTTTCTTCTCGAGCAAACTAATGAAACAACAAAAAGACAACAATTAGAAAAAAAGAAAAGAACAATCGGTAAAAAATAATACCACTAACCGTACTTTGCTTTGAGCGAGAGATCTGTAGCCAAAGCAGAATCAGATAAATTTTTTTGTTTTCTATCAAAATCATATAGTTTTTAGCATCATATGAGAAACCTAATTCGATTTCTCATCAGCTATATAGGAGGATTGCTGTTTTAGTAACAACAGTCTTTCACTCCTTGTTTTATAACATCATTTGGGGGGAGGGTCGGTCAAAAAGTCCAGACATAATTGCTGGCGCGATGCAGTAGCCTTACTATTTCGAAAAAAAATTTCGAAGCATGGTTGCCGCTGTGGTGCAGCAGCCTTCCAGTGTCCATGAATTTGGATAGAGATTGCTGCTAAAACATAAATGAAAATAAAAAATCTCAAACAAAAATTAATACTAATATTATTCTTATCAGTCCCCACGTGCCACGTGGCATGTGTGCTGACGGGTGCGATTGGTGCTGACTGTGCGCGCTGCTCCACTTCTCCCGATATACCACATGGCGTCTTCGCTGACGTGTGCAATTGGTTCACTGTGCAGGTAGCTGGTGTGTGTTCTCCCGCTCCGATCCACCACCATCTGTATCGCACCCGTCGTTCGCGCTGCATCCGGCTCCGTGTGACCCCCAAACCCCCTCCCCTCCTCCTCCCTTTCCCCCGATGCCACCAACCCCCTCCCCTCCCCTCTCTCGGCCATCTTCTTTTTTTTCTTTTGCTTTACCACCTTGCCTAGCCCCTCACCGATTGTGACACCCGCCTCACCGACTCCCCTCCTCCACCATGTCCCCCTTGGGCCTCCTCCCCCTTTCGCTGTGCCCCCCTCCTCTCCCTCTGAGGCAAAAAGACAATCTTTCTAATATTTTTAGAAGTAGGAAAAAAGAAAGAAGCTTACATTAAGCTTCTTTTGGAAGGGTGTGGGCCGCTGCTTGGGGTGGTGGGGGCCTTGGCGCCAGTCATGGCGATAAAATCATCCATCATCTCCTCCTCTTTCGATAGTGAGAGGCTGAACTCTGCTGGCCTCACCTTCTTCGCCATCTTCTCATCGTCCTTAGCACCTACTATGGACCACAGAGATCTTGTCATGGGACCAAAGACCGGCCTTCCAATCTCCACCGCAATCGCTGCCCAATATCATCATCTCCCAGCAACGATCTTGCCGCTCCTACTGGTTACAATTCGTGGCTCTGCCTCACCAACTCCCCCCTCCGCCGTGTCCCCTTCCTCTCCCACCTTCACGGCGTCATGGGCAATCGACTACTGATCAGGAGAAAACCAAATGAAAATCAGAGGATGGAGGAGAAGGTCAGGGCAGAGAGGAAGTGAAGAAGGAGGGAATAGCCGGCGGTGGCATTGGAGGAGGAGGTAGAGGAAGGGGAGGGAGAGGAGGAGGAGAAGGCAGAGGTGGAGGTACAAGCGGCAGAGGGAGAGGCGGTGAGAAGAAAAGATCTGGAAGGATTTTAGCTAAAAAAAAAGTACAAAATGAAAAAGAAAAATGATTTGAATTTGACAACTCCATTATTCATCTCCAACTCTCTCTCTCCTAATAATCAGATAAGGCAACAATCCTTCTTCTAGACATTTCTTCTATCTTTTAATTTCTCCTAATAAAGAGGTAAGACACTTCCTCCATATGCTCTCCTCTCTTCTCTTTCCATCTACAGATCCGACGCTCATCGAACATCACGACGAGAGATGCTGAAGTGGCATCACGATGAGTTATGCTGAAATAGCAATTTGAATTGGCAACACCACAATGCTTGAAAGTGCTGGCAACACTCTTAGGCTCTTCCGTTGAGTATCACTTTATATATATATATATATATATATATATATATATATATATATATATATATATGATACCCACAGTTCCACCGTTAGAAAGGTCAAAAAAGCATCCTTGGTCACATGAGCGGTGCTAATTTTAAAACCGGTTTTTGATGTAATTCATGAGTGGGTTGAGCGGTTCCGTTATTAATTTGAGATCCAATGCCAATTTTATCTTTTGGTGTTTCCGGAAAAAACAGTGTTCACAGCGTTTTCTTGTGGACCTTGTAGCGGAGACTTAGCATTTTCCTAGCCACGTTCCCTCAACCCATATTCTTTAAGACGGACAACAGGATCCGGATGCTATGATTCTAAGAATGCAAGTCTATTCTTTCAATCAAATCAAATCAAATCAAATTTTTTTCTGAAGATAAAATAAATTGTAGAGTTTTTCAATTCACCAGGCTAACTCTAGGAAAAACTGGAACCTCAAGATAAAGTTCATCCCGTAGCTTGTCTCTCTTCACTTAACCGTTGTCCCCAGTCCAACAGCAAATCCAAACTTTTTTGGTTTTGTACATCTCTCTTCATCTTCTTGGTTTGAGTCAAATTGAGTGGGTCTACTCCAGTCAAATTGGGTGGACCAATGAGTTTGAGCTGGGTTTTGTTGGGTCTCATGAAGCGTGGTTCAGATAGGCAGGGGCCACTAAAATGACATGCATTAACTGATGGAAGTGCGTCTACAGCTTGTGGGGGTTGTAGTGGAATAGGGGGTCATTGCGGTGGGTTGTGGGGTGACTACAGTTCCAGCACAACAATGTTTTGATGGTGGGGAAATATGACTTTCGGAATGGGAAAAGATTTCCAGCAAAAGAATGATTGGAAATGATGACTCCCAGCCGATAATGGAGTTTGACCCCTCCGGTTACGGTATACAAGCACAAAAAAACACAATCCATGATCTCGTTATATAAGTCAAGTCAGAGGAACAATCCCCCCTTTTTTAATCACTTGATTCATCAAAGAGGGCACAGTGTGGCTTCCTGGTGGGCCAGTAAATCTCTAGAGCATTGCACCGTTCCCTGGTCGGTGCCAACCCCTGGCAAACACGACACTCATTCCAGATATGGCACACATGACACTGATTCCGCAGATTTTCCAATCATAATAATAATAATAATAGTAAATTACGGTTTTGGTGTTTGAAGTTTAGCATATTTTTTAAATGATTCTTTAAGTTTATAAAAAGCTGAAATTTGATTCCTTCGTTTCCGAAACCGTTTTAATGTGGTCTCTTCCCTGGATTCCATTCGCTTTCTTTCGCTGAAATTTCTGGCTAGGGATAATTGGTACTTATATAATAAAAATAGATGCTCACGTAGCAAAAACTATTTAAACAAAGATGATGTAGCATTAACAGAGCTGATGGAGTGTAGATGATGCGGCATATAGATGATGGGATGACGTAACAAATAAATTTTTTTTTGATGGTATGGCATGGGTGACGATGTGGTATATAAGCAATGATACGAAATATGAGTGACGATATAAAATTTTTTATCCAAAAATAATCTATTATTGAGTGTCAAATCATCATCCATATGCCACATCATAATTTATATAATATATTATCACCCACATATTATAAATTATATTTTTAGTCATATAAGTTTCACAAATATTTTTATATGATCCTTCTAATTAAAAAAATATCTAATTAGGTTCTTTGATTTTCAAATTTGATTTAATGTAAAGCTAATATGAAGAGGATAGTTAAAACTAATATAAAGAAGTAATATATGTATTAAAATATATATATATATATATATATTCATAATATATTATTGCATTGCTGATTTTATTCCATCTTCAATCATGGCCTTAACTTAACCTCCTTTTCCTCCTACATTCTACTAGAAGTTTAGAACAGATAAATATACATAAAAACAAAAATCTACATTACCATGACTGCTATATAACACCATATCACATGTTATTCATCTAACCTTACATTTCATCCTCTGATCTTGTTTTTCCTAAAATGCAAATGAAGAGAATCTGATCCCAACCCAAGAAGACTGAAAAGCAAGAGAGAATGACCAAAAGAGAAGGAAATTGATTTTTACTTTTAATTTATTTGTTCTTTTGGCTTGTCTGTTCAATTTCAGTTAAAGCCAACACTTGAAATCCTTAATTGCATAGTCTATAATTGTGCATTCTTATAAGAAGAAACTCAACAACAAGCTCGGCAATTGTGAAATTAAGAATATCGAGTTCGCATATTTCTCCATCATATCCGCCATGGGTACAATGCCTAACCTGCACTAGAACCATCTCTAAGGTCAGACTCAACCTTCCTATTTTAAGCACCCTATTATCTTTAGCTTTTTTAAATTCAGTGACTCATTCTGCTTCACAATCATCACTTAACTTACTCTACCACTAGACTGAAAAGGTTATATTAAATTATACTTAAAAATTAAAGAACCTAATTAGAGATTTTTTAAACTAGAAAGATCATATAAAAATATTTATGAAATTTAGAGGATCGAAAATATAATTTATGGTACATGGGTAATGATGTGATATATATGCGATGATGAGGTATATGATTGATGATGTATCACTCGATGCTTGAATATTTTTAAACAGAAAATATTATAATACATGCCATATCATCACCCATATATCACGTTATCACCTATGTCACATCATAAAATAAAAATTTTTCATATGTTATGCCACATTATCTGCGCCACATCAACTCAATGAGCACCACATCAACTTCATTAGATGGTTTTTGCCATATAAACATTTGTGTTCGCCATATAAGCATTGCCTACTGACCAGCGCTAGTTCGAATTTTCGATGAGAGAAAGTAGCCGAAATCCAGTAAAAGAACTACATTAAAATGGTTCGGAAAGTAGAGACCAAATTTCAGTTTGTTAAACTTAAGAGATCATTTAAAAAAATATGCTAAAGTTTGGAGACCAAAACTATAATTTATCCAAAAAGACACTAGAACTAGCTGAATACTAACCAACATAAGGCTAAGGAGCTCAACAACGTCCTAAGCTCAGCTCATTCCTTGTACCACTCATAACTGACTTTTTTTTTTAAGGAGTCGCATGTATTCTTGATCAATACGTGAATTGCAGTTTTGAGAGAGGAACAAATCTACTTCTCGTAGGACAATGCAACAACTATTAACTAGTGCTCTAAATTAGGACTTACCTTAAGATTTCAGAAGAGCTTCACTGATGATCTGCTAGCTCTAGCTCAACTCTACCCCTTATAGAACATAGAGTTGGTTGGTCATGGAAAAATGATCAATAAGACTTTCTATTTGTCCACTTTCTTTTCTTTAGTTCATGCTCAAAGAAACTAAAGATTCTGCCGACAAAAAAGGGGAGATGATAAATATCAAAAGGGTAAAGAAGACGAGATATAAAAGATGTCTCGTCAAAGTATAAACTTTCGGAAAAAAAGGCAGAAGATTAAAGGAGTAAAGAGATAAAGGGGATTGAGTAGAATTTGAATCCAAGCAATCCTAGTTACTGGTTATGGGAAGAGAAGTGTGTACTGTTCTTTTATTTCTGGTCGAACTAAAGTTTCTGTGGTAAGAATGGATCCAACAATTAATGTAGAATAGCACTCCAGAATGTTTTCTTCAGTTAGTCTTGGAGTGAAGCCATGGCGTTCAGAATGCAACATGGAGCATATTCCAGTTAACCAAAGTGCCCTTATAAGTCAGGCACTTGGTAATGGACAGAAAAGGACTTGGCACCCAAACAAGATTCTTTCTCTAGTGCAAGATAGTCCCACAGAGTGCCGCTTGACCAAGTCCATGTTGTGCGGTCCACCATTCTCTTTGCCATTGCCTTGAACTTCCTTTATATTGAAGTCCAGAAGATTCTCAATGGCCTTGAGTGGAATGAAGTTGTTGACTTCAGGGTGTAGGGCTATAGTGCAATTTGACGTGCAAGGATTTCCTAAACCATTAAAATGTGCATGTAAATAAAAGTAATGATCAGGTGCCTCACTATGATAATTGTGATGGCAGGTACACTCAAGTGGTATGTTGGATAGGCAGTTCATACGGTAACAAGCTGAATCTGAAGTAATTACATACACAAACTTTCCAACTACTTCCATGGCATACATTATTACACATATAATGCCCACTGGTGTAAACCGACGAACCACACAACTATCTCATGCAAACTATGGCAGGGTTAATTTCCTGGTTCCACTGCCAGCCTAAGAGTTGGACCCTCAGTTTGATTTTCTTATTTTTCCATTAGCTCTCCAAGAGACACAAAATACGCATGCATCTTCCATTAAAATACATGATACAATTCCAAGTAAGAGACGTGCCAACCCTCTCTCTCTCTCAATCTATCTCTATCACTGAGACATGCGAGCGAGTGCATAGGGGCAGACAGAGCACAAATGTCAACACATCGTATTCGAAGTTGCTTTAAACTTCATGATTGTTACATCTTCCTGCTAACTTACATCAGTTAAACATCCCTTTTTTTTTGGCAAGACAATAGTTAACGTCTTCTAGATATGAACCCTGCACCTACTCATAGTATTTACATATTATTATGCCACAAACCACCAACACTATACTTCCGACTTGAAATTAAAAATGAGATTAAGGGTATTTATTGCCACCCAAGACCTTGGAATTATTCTTCCCCTCCCCTCCCCTCCCATCCAAAAGGTAAATCTTGAATCCAAACAGAACAACAATGTTATGGTGGTCCTCTTAAGTGGCCACTGCACTATATACCTTTAATTGGTAAGATCATGACTGGAATCCTTGTGCCTCCGAACCTGCCTAAACCAATTATACTAACCAAAGCGACGTTGATATAATCCAGTGTAACCTGTGTGCATGGCTTCCTGCCTAAAACCACAATATACTCTTCTATTCTTTGTGATTATCGCATCCTTCATATAAATAGAGCATTGTGGACAGCTCTAAAATATACGTATGTCAAAGCAAAAAACAGCTAAGCATATTCATTCTCTTATTCCTTTTTTAGCAATATCCAGGATCTGGACGTTGGACTTCTGCCGAGAGCCAGCTATTAAAGAAAAATATTCCAATCAACTGAGCTAACAATTATTGATCAGAGCATATTCTTTCTGGTGCAAATAAAATTGAAATTTTATTTTCATATCTGTGTTTAAAATTTTGTAGTTTGGCATGGACCATCCTAAGAAATCAATAATAATTAAGTGTCCGTGGAAGCAGCACATATAAACACTACAACAACATACTATCACCATAATTCTTCGCACTAGATGTTGATCTTGGGAGACAGAGACTATAAATCTTACTCTACAAATGCTTATTTGGCATCTAAGCCAATCTAATAAATTTTGTAGGAACAATTAATGTAAGCCTTTGTGAATCTAAATTTAGATTTACTCCAAATTAATCTTAGAAGTCAATATTTGGATAAGCTGGAAAACAAGAAGAGGCAAGTGCTTCTTCATGAACCATTTGTATCTTCATGGTAAGCGCCTACTTAATAATAAGAATTAATCTAAAACCAAAACCACAGCCAATTATGAATCTTCAATTCATGTCTTACTGTTAGAACAGGTGCTTTTAATTTTTGATTGTTTGGTGAAAAATAAACAGTTGCGATAAAAGGTCCAATAAATATGAACAAAATCGAAACCGCTGCCTGCATGTATTTGCATTTGTATTTCCGTGCACCCAGGCAGTTGCCGGTGCTCGAAAAGCAGGAGCAAGCGCACACCACATATTTGTCTACGTGCCTATATTTGTATCTATATTTTCGCATGCACGTATTTGTATTTCTACTTTTGCATGTGCGTGCAAGCACTCTCCCTCGCTTGTGTGCACACGCGTGCGTGCGTGCGTGCGTGTGAAAGAGAGAGCTGCAAAATTTACAAGTATGACAGTTGCATTGAAACCATGCAGCTCAGGCGAAGTAGGGTCATTGCTCAACGGTTCAGTTGAAACTAGTGCCTCAACCTAAGAAAGTAATCTTATTTTCAACATCAAAGCATTGAATTTATCTACCTGACCTCTTCCACCTCTTTCACAGAAATTAGTGTTAAGTGGATCTGATGCTGATACGGAACCAATGCCCTTGCTCAACCTATGTAAGCATTAACTGTAATCTTATTTACAACACCGATGCACAGAATTGACACACTTGACCAATGAATAGAATTTATACACTTGACCTCTTCCATACATCACAGAAATTATGTAAGAGTGGTTCTGGTGCTTTCATTGGGGGGCCATTTATGTCAATCAAATGGATGTTCAAGAAGTGGCAGTAGTGGTGAGCAAGAAAGGAGCTCGTGCCAGCCAGGACAACTGCTTCAAACCAAAACCAGGAAAGTTGCAGCACGGACAAAGCACAAACCATCTTATCATCACAAGAATCCACTGTCTAACTTTTTTCATGTATTCCCATTTTCCGATGGAAGAAAGAAAAACAACAAACACAACAAAATAAAAATCAAGCTGATATAATAGTCTGCATCTCTGGAACCTTCAATCAGCGATAGAGCTGCATTCCTAGGACCATAACAAGGAGAAGGTTACAAACAAGAGGGCAGTCTAAGCCCTGCACCACTCATCTCTGAGTAGGCAATGAGCAATCCAAACTATCATATTGGAAAACTATCTTCTGCTCATCACCCAGCCACCCTTCCAAAAATTCCATCTAGCAATACTAGTGCAGGAGACATAAATAAATCTAAGCAAGAGAAGCAAAAGAGGGATAACTATGAATTTTTATGATGGGATTGAATAACCACCATTGATACCAAAAAAACAACAACAAATATCACAGTACAAACATGGTTCATATATCCCCAACACTTCTCCTAGCCCATGGAAATGCCCCATCGAAAGAGGAAGCTTCTGCAGAGATTGGGAGCTTCCCCTCCTTCTTATTAGACCACTGCCAGATCTTTGACACTGAAAAGCTCTCACCTTTGCCAGCAATCCCTAACCTCTTCCCCTCCAAAACCTCATTACTTGCTGGATTTCCACCAACTCCCCTTCCTCTGACACCCCTACCATTACCAATCCTAGTAGAACCACTGCAGAGAGCCACTTGGAGATTAGCCTCCCCAAGTACATACTGGTAAGAGCCCATGGAGAAGCACCTCCTTGCATCCAAGCTACTGCTGCTACTCTCCCCTTCCTCTCTTCTCACAGTACCTTGGACATTGCCGTTACCATCCAAATCATCACCACCGGCACCACCATCTCTACGGCCCAAGTTCTTGAATTTCCCAAGCCTCACTGGGAACACTCTCTTCTCAGCAGCAATCTCCTCCACATCCACCGGCTTCTGACCGCCAGGCGTCGAGAAGCCATCCTCCCGGTCGCCGGCGAATCCACCCTCCCCCCTCAGCTCCTCAAAATCGAAAATTGGGTTCTCTATCGACAGGCCCTGCACGAAGAGGGACCCCCGGCAAAGAGGGCAGGTGGAATTGGAGAGCAGCCAGGTGTCAATGCAGTTGATGTGGAAGGCGTGGCCGCAGATGGGAAGGAGGCGGAGCTTGTCGTCGTCGTCGAACTCGCAGAGGCAGACGGCGCAGTCGAAGGGCTCCTTGGGGCCGACGATCTCCCTGTAGAGGAAGACGGGCAGCGCATCGATGAAGGCCTGGTCGAGGCCCGAGTCATGGAGGTGAAACAGCTGCTGGAGCTGGCGCTGGAGGGCCTCCGAGCTCGAGAGGTCCCCTGCCGCCTGGTTCCCATTGGACTGGCTAGAAGAGGAACCAGAGGGGTGCTTCTTGATGAGGAATCTCAACAGGAGGTGGAGGAGGCCAGAGATGAAGAAGATCACCGCCAGGATTACTATGATGAAGAGGACTGCGGGGCTTATTCTACTGCCGGAGGATGGGGAAGATGGTGGGGGCTGGGAGGAGGAGAATGGGAGTGAGTCCCTCTGGAAGCTATGGAGTTGGGGAGATGGGAAGGCAGGTAAAAATCCCATCTTTCTCTCGATTTGCAGCAGAGCCCAAGGTGTTCTGGCAGTGGATGGGGAGGATACGACAACCATCTCCTTGGTTTGGAACCAGGCTCAGGTCATCTGAATGGAGGAGCTGGGGAAGGCTAAAAATTCGAACTTTTTTGGGTGAAAGGACTGATCCAACTCATTTGAGGAGAAGGGTACGCCAAAAGATGATCGTTCTTTGAGGAAAAAAAGGGAAAATAGATCAAATCCAGAAAAAACAGGTGGAGAACATGAAGGGGGTAACTTCGATTTTTTTTTTTTTTTTTTTTTTTTTGTCACGGAAGTTTTTTTCTAGCTTTCAGCTGAAATCCATTTATACATAGCAATAGACATGCCAACACAGAAGATGAAAGGCTAAAAGTTCAGATTTTTTGGGCAAAATCCATTCCCCAGCCCATGTACAACACTCGTGCTACAGCTTTGGGAGAAAAAACCAAGGTCCCCTTTCCACCTTCACATCAGCTGGACAGCAAGAGAGGAGAAGGGAAAGAGAAGGTTTTATTAGTTTAGGGGTATTGTTGGCCTACCTCTAGTTTGTGAAGTCCTCCATTAGAGTAGTGGGATCTCCTGAAGTTTTCGCTGGTGTGTGTCTCTCTCTCTCTCCGTGGTTCCTGTCTTGAGCTTTCGTCGTCTCTGGCTGCAGGTGGGGTGGTGGGAGCTCTCCCCAAGCCCGAGGTGGTTTTCCGGTTAAGGTTCAGATGGGTGGAAGAGCGGTTTTGTCCTCACTATTAAAATAGAATGGTTTTTTTACATACAACCCCTTGGCAAGTTTTCAAACATCGATGAATTACAATATAGCATGCGCCATGGTACGTCTGGTACGTAGAGTTGCGCTTTGGGGTCGGAATGGAAATGGCTCCTGCCCTAATTATTAGTTGAGAGGGGTTTCATCGTATTTTATAAAAAATAAGAATATCTCAATCCTTTGAAAATTAATTCTAATTTTTTTTTGATATTTAAATTCTATTTCATTAGATATAAAATTTATTTTTTTAAAAAAATTTTTTATAATTGATTTTTTAAAAAATATTTATATATTTAATTGATTTTTTTTATTTTAATTTTAATTTTTTTCATAAACCAAATGTGTCAAAGCATATGGTGTTCCGATTTTCATTCCATTTCATTAAGATCTTGGTTTTGATTGCAAATCAAAAGTATCGGGTTAATATTCTCGATTTAGTTTTTGATCGTAGAAAACTCTCAAGACCAATTTTTTTATCGATAAATATTATAAAAAAATTAATTAATTTTTTTTATTGATGAATTTATCCATATTTTTACATTTTTTAAGATGAATAATTTATTTTTATGGATAATATTTATCCATAAAATGGAAAAAAAATCTCATCCACCTGGGAATAGCTAAATCATTTTCTCATGATAAAATAGGTATTTAATATTATTCTTAAAATATTCTATTATTATTTTTTATATCTCCATCATTTAATATCTAATAATTCAGTTATCTATTTTTTTCAAATCTAAAAAATATAAAGGATATTATGAACGATATGGATAAATTTTAGTAATTTATTCAGAAAAATAATAATAATAATAATATATAAATAATAAATTTTGAAACTACTTTTTCATATGTAAGAGGATATGAATAAATTATTATTTTATCTAAATATTATTTAAAAAATATTTATTTTGAAAAATATAAATTTTTAGATAAATTTTTTATCCATCAAAGAACAGGGAGGTAGCTCGGACAAGTATCTAGTTGGATGGCCTTATTTAAGAATCAGAATTTGTTGAGGGTTTTTTCGTAGAAAAGCACTGAATAAAGAAAGATAGCAACGGTCTCTTTTCGGCTTCGTGATAGATCCATAGATGTGAGTCTGCTACAAAGCGGTTTGGTTTGTATTTACCTGTGCGCCACAAGTCTACTAGGTGCGGAGAGGATGACGCAACCTTCATCTGTCGTGACGTTAGTATATGGATTAGGGTTTAGAATTGACGGCTTGGATCCATCAAATCGGCCTTGAAAGACAACATTGTCAGCATGACTTAGTAAATAAGGAGGACTTTGTTGCTAAAAAGTAAGAGAAATGGAGGCCTTGCGTGCCTTCAACAGCTTCGACTTAACCTGCTTTCCTCATCCATCCCTTGCTTGAAAGATGGTATCTTGTAACTTTTAGATTTAGTCAAGATTAATAATAAGAAGATATTAAAGGTGTGAGGATCTGAACATATATTTAGTCCTGTATTTAGTCCACTGAAAAGGGTGTTTGAAATAAGAAACTCAAAAAAAAATTGATCCCTAATATAAATCTTTTAAAGAAAAAAAAGTGGAGCAAATACCCCTATCTCCTAGAGAATTATCAACCAAAAAAATTCTAAAATGCTCTCTTGAGAATATGTAGTAAAGAAAAAAAGTTTATTGAAATAAAAGGGCTAAAATTCAACGGCTCAAAAAGGAAGATGGAAACACATTATTTTTTCATGAAATGACATCGGACAAGAAGAAAAGAAATTTCATCATCTTGCTGTTCGAAGATGGGATTGAATACCAAAGTCAAAAGAACATTGCATCTAAGCTCTTGTTTGGTATGGCATCCTCTCCTAATATTTTGTATCAATCGGCAATTACTATATGACTCTGAGGTACCGAATCTAGTGGATTTGGACAGTGTATTCACTTTAGATGAAATCAAAAGAGCAGTTTTCTCATTCAACGATCTGAAGGCTTCTAGAGTAAAGCTTCTCCATGGTCCTCTTCAAAAAATCTAGAATCTTATTAGTGATGATCGGCTTGTTCTCTTTGAAAATTTCACAAAGGCACTTTCAATCTTGAGAGATTGAACTTTGCCTTCATTTTTCTTATCCCAAAGAAAGAAGGAGAGTTGTTAGGGCATGATTTTAGACCAATTAGCCTATTCACTTATGCCTTTAAGATCATCATCAAGTTATTAGGTAATTGTTTGGTACCGATTCTCCATCAATTTATCGATAATGCCCAATCAGCCTTTGTCAAGATGCATTCTATTATGGAAAGTTTTCTAAGTGTGCACAAGATGTTGGCTTACTATAAAAGATTGGGTTTGAAAGATATTGTTTAAATTAGATTTTGAAAAGATATTTGATAGAATCAATTGGAACTACTTTCTCTCCCTTCTTGAAGCTCGTGGTTTTTCTTGTAGGTGGGTTCAATGGATCCATCTTCTTCTCTCCAGACTTCAATTGCAATCTTGGTTAATGGTTTGCCCGAGAGATGGATTAAAATGCAGGCAAGGGTTAAGTTAAAATGATCCATTGTTGCTGGCTCTTTTTATTCTTACTGCCAATATGTCATATAAACTTCTCAAAAAGGCTAGGTCCTTGGGAATCATTAATGGAATTGGTCAAATGAGACTTTCCAAAACATTAAAAGTTTTCAATTCTAGATGACACCCTATTTTTTTGGTGGGGGAAAAGGAGAGTGTGATTGCTACCAAGGCCTTTTTGTTGGGCTTCGAAGGTGTATTTGAACTAAGGATCAATTTTCATAAAAATGTGGTGGTATGCTTAAACATGAAGGATCATGAGGTTGATTCTTTCGTGGTACTTATGAATTATACTAGAAGCATGTTACCCATTATCTTCCTTGGTTTGCCTCTGCATTATCGAAAACTTTCTAAACATTGTTAGATGGCTCTAATTGAAAGGATTGGGGAGGGAGGCTGACCCTCATCAACTCGGTGCTCATTGCATTACCAAGTTACTTCATGCCCATCTTCAAGTTGTTAAAGTGGATCATTACAAAAATTGATCAATTTAGAAGGGCATTCCTTTAGAAAGAGAAGAACAAGGTGAGCGGTTTCCATTGCCTCACTAATTGGGATTTTGTTTGCAGGTTTATTGAACAAGGGAGTTTGGGTGTCAAGAATCTTAAGATGATGAATATGGCTTTACTTTCAAAGTGGGCTTAGAAATTCATTTCTAGTTCCTCTAATTCTTTATGGCGATAAGTCAAAGTAGCCTACTACCCTAGAAGATGACTCAGTGTGCAGGCAGTAAGAAACTTTTCTAGATTCTCTCAAGTTTAAAAATATGTGAGCACATACTTGAGTGCTTTCTGGAACTGTGTTAAACCCAACCTGGATGATGGAACAGAAATCAAATTTTGAGAGGACTCCCGGCCTGGACCAATCTCCTTTATTGACTTACTCCAAGACCTCTACATAAGCGCAACTTCTCTTAATTACTTTGTTAAATCCCAATGGTGAGCTTGATCACTCTCTTGAAACATCCATGTCAGAGAACCTCTCACTTTGAACTAGTCGGATCAGCCGGATACTTTGAATGTTGTGCTTTGCAATATCAGACCTTTAAGGATTGGAAGTGCCCCTTCTTGGAAGCTCTCTCAAATTGATTCTTATATAGTGGACTCTTTTTATAGTTTCTTAAATAACGGTGTATCACTCTATCCATACCAAAAAGTTATCTAGAAAGTTGGCATACCAATGAAAGTCAAGGTTTTCTTGTGGTTGGTTGTCAAAAACAAAATCCACATGGGAGCCAATCTCATCAAGAAGGATTGGATGATTAGTCAAGACCGTTTACTCTATAGAGCAAATGAAGAATCAGTTTCTCATCTTTTCATCAAGTGCCTGTTTACAAAGAGCTTGTGGAATGACTTGAAGATCTAGTTGAGAATTAGAGGATGGCCATCAATCTTTACTGACCTTTGGACCATATGGAGAAAGAGAAAATTCTCAACATCATTAAGGAAGCCAGCTGACTAATTGAGTGCTGCCTTATGTTGAAAGGTGTGGCTAGAGAGGAACAACAGGATCTTCCTTAATAAGAGGGCGTCAGTTTACTCAATCTTGCAAAGAATCTTATCTAGATTTTATTTATGGAGAAATCTGTGTTCAGCTCATGATGTCTTGTGGAGGAATGTATTGAGGCTAACTCCCATCTCAGCAGTTCTTGATTGAAGGTGTTGAAGGTAGGATTTGTGAAGGTCAAGTTTTGAGATCGGAAGCCTCTACGTCCTTTGTTAATTGAAGAGCCAACCTTATCTTTGTTCATTTCTCTGAAACTCAATCTGGATTGTTTGTTTATCTAATTTTTGTTAACTTAGTTATTTTCTTACTGTAGTCCTCTTTGAACCTCTACTTGTCTTTGTATGTAGTCAATCAATAATAACCGAGCAGTAAGACTTCTACTTCCCTTTCACTCAAAAAAAAAGAAGATATATATATTTAGTCTTATATGACTATATAATATTTAAATTTTGAACATTTATAAATGACTAAATAATTTAAATAATATTTTTTAGTTAGTTTTTTTTTAATGAATTTCTAAATTATTATAAATAATATCAGAACAAATTCAATTCATGTTCCATGTAAATTAATGGATATTATTGTATGGATCTATTAAGATTGATTATGGATCAATTATATTATTTATAATTAGATTTGAATGAATTTGATCTTTTGATCTAATGAATGAAAAGAGAAATAGGTTGATGGTTTTCACTACAACCTTCAATAGTTTGTTGTGCTATCCAATCTGTGTATGTGAAAAAAATAAAAGCTTATGACATTATTTAATGTTATTTATATCTTAGCTAAGGACCTAAGGTCTATCGGCATCTAGCGTAGATACAAGATAACAGCACCATGCATGTGTTGCATCTTTGTATCCACTCTAAAATTGTTTTAATGAATAGCACCTAGAATTATCGTGGAAGCAATAGTCCAGTTGGAACGAGCTTAAGTGATCGCGATTCGAGATGTGGATTCCACTGATTAAATATCTGAGGGGAATGATCTTCGATGACCTCTTAGGCGGCCTGGGCTTGAGGGTTGGAAGGAGTTCTGATCCTCTAGACTTCGGCGGGGTTGGTGTGACGTACTCACTGCTCATGGTGGAGAGGGGGCACTCGGTAATAGTTTTTTGAATCAAACATTGGCCAATGGGAAGGAGGCCCTTATGGACACGCCCGAAGGGGGGTTGCTACGTTGGCCACCGTCCCCTTTCTTTTTTTGTTTTTACCAAAAAAAAAATCTCCTAGAATTTATAAAATAAGCCCAAATAGGGACAAGCATCAACAAAAGAGGCTAATATAGGGACACCCAACTGCAGTCTACGAAGAAATCGATGGACTCATGGTTGGGCCTTGTAAGTGAACCTTTTCACCTTTTGTTTTGTTTTTATCTTTTCTAAAAGGAAGAAGAGGGCTGGGAAGCGGGGTAGGTTTCGAAAGAAATTCGCAAATCCATAAAATCTATGGATTGTGTTGTGGCCAATCCCCTTATCGTCTGATCGTCGGGAACGAGCATCTGCAAGGGAAGTCTACACTGACCGGAGATGTCTCCGGTGGGGACCCTCCGACGATCAAATCAGAGAAGAGACTAGGCAACAGTAGAAAAGAATCAGGGGAGCTCAGTAGGAGAGAGAGAGAGAGCTAGAGAGGGAGAGTTCAGGGGTTTCGAAAGAACCTCCCTCAGCACTGTTGCCTTCTCTGTTTTATAGTAGAGCACGGCATGGCGCCGTCATTAATGGCACAGACAATCGGGAGAGTTGTCAAGTCGCCGGAGGCTGTCAGAGTCGCCGTGGATTGTCAAATCACCATGGGTTGTCAAATCGCTGGGATTAATCTATGTCCTTGGCAGGACAATGTCCTAGGGCGGCCACGCCGCATGCCTTTGTCAGGGCGGCGGCCTTCAGCAGTCGTACGGCGTTTGGAGGAGCTGATCGGCTAGGATGTCGGGTGAAGACCCAGGGACCTCCCCCCCGATGGTCAGTCTGATGCGTTGCGAAAGTCGGAGGTCGGGCCACATCATTCGGCCAGTCGGAAACGAAAAGGGTCTTCCCGACTGACATACCTTCGGTCGGACGGTGTCGGTCAGTGCAGTCGGTAGAGTCGGACGTCGGTTAGGTGGGCCCGATGGTGAGTCGGCGTGAGAGTGACCGATCGGTATATCCCAATAGTTGCCCCCCACTCCTGAGTCGAATGTCGTGCTGGCCAGCGTCCTTGCGTGGGCGGCGGCTTCAGGCGAAAGGAGTGAACATCCATCGCATTAAGCTCCGACTCTGACGATTGTACCATTGGTCGGTCCGGCGCCAGATGCCAGACGTCCCACCGGTGTCAAGCGTCTCGTCGGTGTCAGGCATCCCGTCGGTGCCAGGCATTCCATCGGTGTCAGGCGTCCCGTCGGTGTCAGGCATCCTATCGGGAATAGAAACTGCCGTTTCGGCCGTCTCTTCGGGGATGCGAACCGCCACGATTTTTTTGCCGCATGGCGGGGGGCCATTGGGCCGAATCTGCTCAGACGGATGGAGGTGACGTGGCCTGATCTGGGGCAGATGCATCGAATCGTCGGGCCGAAGGAAGGCCCAGATGCTGCCACGTGTCACGATCTGGGAGATCCTCGCTGGTCGTGCTTTCATCTCGATCGTTGAGGAGCACTATATATACAGGGTCACCGGCATCCAAAACTCTACTTTTCAAACATGTTGCCGAGACTCTGGCTGTGTGGTCCCTTGCCTCAGGTAGTTGTCCCCGTTTCCTTCCTTAGAGAGTCTTTTTCCTAGGAGCCTTTGTCGTTGTCTTTCGTTTTCTCCTTGCTTCCTTGTAGTTTTCTTCCTTCTTCTTCTCATTCTTTGACTTTGGTTCCAGCGTAATGGCTAGAACATCTCCACAAGGAAGTCGGTCGGGGAACCCGACTGACGATTCTCGGTCGACCCTAGAGGTGGAGGTCTCTTCACTTTTGGGGCCGAATGTTAATCGGCTCCGAGAGCAGTACTGCATCCCAAAGCAGTTTCAACTGTTCGCCCCTGGGGCCAACGGTCGGATTAACAATCCGTCCGCGGGTCAGGTGGCTTTTTACATCGAGGACCTTCGGGCCGGTCTTTGCTTCCCGGTTTCAGAATTCGTTCGGAAAGTGCTGGACTACTACGGACTGTGTCCGACGCAGCTGGCGTCGAACTCAGTCCGACTGGTAGTCAGCTTTGCTTTGTTGTGTCGGCTTTTGCCAATCAATCCTCGTATTTTTTTCTTTCGAGCTTTTTTTGTTCTCCGACCCCACCCTAAAGTCCGAGAGTGATGGTATTTCAACCCTCGAAAGGGTCTTTCCTTCATCACTGGTCTTCCATCGTCGATTCATGGATGGAAGAACCAGTTCTTCTTTGTTTCTTCTCCCATTCCTTGAGGATTTCCTTCCCGCTGGGGGGACCCCCGAGCCCAACCAAATGAGAACAGTCGGGTGGAGGCCGGAGATCGAGAAGACTTCCACCATCTGAAGGATATCTCGGTGCCGAAGCAGAAGGAGCTCGTCACCGAGCAAGCCCTGATGACGTCGGTCTCAGCTCGGTTCCTCGCCTAGGCCTGTTTTACTTCTCTTCTTTTTTTTTTTTGATGCTGATCCTCTATTGACGTTGCAGATATGCCGCCGAGGGTGAGGTTAATGGAGGTCGATGTTCGACAACACGTGGCACGCAAGAGGCCGACGCATGGAGCCGAACCACCACGGCTTCCCAAGAGGCCCCAAATAGCACCGCCAAGCAAGCCGGCGGCGGCTGGAGTGGAGCCCGACTCCGAACGGGCGTCGGACCGGGAGTCGATCATTGCACTGTCGGTGCCGACAGTGCCCACTGAAGTCCCGTTCGAGGAACGATCGGTCGAGAGAGCAGCCTCACTCGAGGGACGGGCGGCCGAGGAGACAGTCGAGGATGTGCCGGCCGATCAGCCGGCGGAAGATGTTTGGGCAGAGGCACATGAGCCCGAACAACCTGCATCGGCGGCCGCTGCGCCCTTGGGAGGGACCCAGTCGGGCTTGAGCCTGCCCTCCCTTTCTGATGTCAGGGCCTGGGCGTCCGAATGAGGGAAGGCCCTGATGGCACCCGACGATGACAGGAGGTCGGCTGGCCGCGGTGCGTCGTCCGATTCCCTGTTTCCCGAAGGAGCGTCGGCCCTGGCCAACCACGACTTGGCCAGGAGGTTGTGCCAGGCGATCATCCTGTCGGCCGACCATGAGGCCATGAAGAACCAGCAGGTATCCGACATACTCTCCTCCTTCTATCCGACCCTGATCCGGGTAAGTCTTTCTCCTTTTCTTTTCATTTTCGTCGTCGTCATTTTTTACAAGTTTGGCTTTCTGACGGTTGGTCTTGTTGTTTGCAGCTGATTTATAACATGTCCGAGCTGAAGGTCGGATACCGGAGATTCGGCGACCTCCGGCCGGCCTGAAAAGATAAGGCCATGACCGTTGAGGCTGACAAGGTGGTATTGGTCGACCAGCTGAAGCAGTCAGTCGACCGGGAGGCCCGGCTTGAAGAGGAGATCTCCCGCCTCACCAGGGAGGTCTCCCGCCTTACCGGCGCTCTGGCCGCTTCGAGGACCGAGCTGCAGTCGGCTCGCGAGGATGCCAAGCGGAAGTCCCGCACTGTTCGCCGGCTGCGTCGCGAGCGGGACGACTCCGTGAAGGAACTCAAGGCCGAACGCGAGCAGCTCCGGATAAGCTTGGGAAATCTCGCCAAGGCCGAAGAAAATTTATCCTCCGCCCAGGCTGATGCAGACATAGCGAGGGCGGAGGCAGAGTCGGTGAGAGAGGCCATAGGTCGGGCCATGGAGGACTTTCGTGGCTCCGATGAATACCGGGAGGAACTTTTGGAGAGCGGCTTCCTCTTATACCGAGTGGGGTACGAGGACGCTCGGAAAGCCGTACGAAGCCTATACCCGGAGCTAGATCTCGATAGCATCGTCCCCCCAGAATCGGAGGGCCAAGCCACTGGAGAGGTGGCTGACCCGTCGTCGGGAGATCGCACTACCGTGTGGAGGCCGACGCAGACCAGGCTACCGAAGGCCAGGCGGCTCCGACCCCTGACGCTAACCCGACCCGAGTGGATATGCCGACCGCCCCAGGTCTTCTCCCGGTGGAGGAAGCCGACTCCGGTGATTAGTCGGAGTATGTTTTATTTTTTCTTTTGTTTGATGTACTTGCAGTCGGGCTTCGGCCCATTTTTGTAAACTCTGTTCAAGCTTGAATGAAATCGAAAATGTATTATTATTTTAACTTTCTCTCTTACTTGAATTGCTTGATGTGCTTGGAATGTATGTTTCTCCTTTGAACGTATAAGTCGTAGGACCGACGCATTAGGTAAGGTCCCAGATAGGTAGTCGGGACAGTCAGTGGTGCACGCGCCATGTTAAAGGCGGAGCGAGCCCCAATTTTCAATCGGCCTCCCGACTATCGTATGACCCGATAGTCGAGAGTTTAAGTCGAGCGCCCATTGTCCAGACCTAAGTCGGGCATGTTCGTCGAGTCGGGCGTAGTTCTTTGACCCGATCATCTCGTAGGGTCCAGTAGTCGAACGATGTCCGACGCATTTAGTAGATGACAAGTCGGTCATCCGTTGCCCGATTCTCTATCGGGCGTATGCGTCGCGACGTACGATAAACGGTGGTAAGCCGAGTACCCTTCGATCGATCGTGACCTGGTCGGTGCGTTGCGAATGCGACATTGATCGCGTCGGCCTTTTGCCTTTCTCGATCGGAGCCAAGTCGGCAAGTTAGCCAGTCGTCTTGCTCGGGTGCTGGCTGAGGAAGGGGCGCGGCTTAAATTTAGGGGGGTCCCATCGCCATCGCCGACCTTCCACCAAAGTAGATATGTCAGGCATCGTGAGAGTCCGATGCGCCGTCGGCGGTTGGGCCGCAGATTTCTAGTGGAATGCTGGGCTCAAGTCGCGGCGTCGAGGTTTGGACTACTAGCGAGTGCCGACGCACCGTTGGAGAGCCGAGATTGTAGACTCTGAAGTTTTGAAGCTAAGACTCTGAAGTTTTGAAGCTAAGTTTGTATTCTAAACAAAGACACACAAAGTTTACTGGTAGTACAACTTTAGATTGTCGGCATTTCAAGTTCAGAGAATGGTGCTTTCTTCTAGAGTCTCCAGTCGGTAAGCTCTCGGCCCGTAGGTGTCCGCTATCTTGTAGGGTCCTTCCCAGTTCGGAGCCAACTTTCCTTGGTCTAGAGGCTTCGAAACTTCTGCCTTTCTTAAGACTAGGTCCCCAGGCCTGAAAAGCTTCGGCTTAACCTTAGTGTTGTAGTATCGGGCTACTCTCTGTCGGTAGGAAGCCATACGGAGTTGAGCCTCGCACCGGAGCTCGGGTAGGAGGTCCAAGTCGACTCTCCGGCACTCGGAGTTATCCGATTCGCAGTACTGCTCGACTCTACTCGATGGTAGTCCGATCTCGAGCGGGATCATCGCCTCCATCCCATAGGCCAAGCTGAAAAGAGATTCTCCGGTCGGGACACAGAATGTCGTTTGGTACGTCCATAGGATAGAATTCAATTCCTCGACCCAGAGGCCTTTGGCTTCATTCAGTCGGGTCTTTAGTCCATGCAGAATAGTTCGGTTGGTCACCTCGGCTTCATCGTTGGACTGTGGGTGCCCGATCGAGGTCAGTCGATGCGTGATATGGAATCTCGCACAGAACTTTCGAAAGTCCCGGTTGTCGAATTATCGTCCATTGTCGGTGATGATGGTATGCGGTAGTTCGACCCTGAAGATGATAGACTTCTGGACAAAGTCTTCCATCTTCCGCTTAGTGATCTGCGCCAGACGTTCGGCTTCCATCCATTTGGTGAAGTAGTCAATTGCGACGACTATGAACTTTCTTTGGTCGGACGTCGGAGGGAAAGGATCGAGTATGTCGATCCCCCACTGGGTGAAGGGCCATGGGACGATAATAGGAGTAATTTGGTTGGCCGATCGGTGTTGTAGGTTAGCATACCTTTGACATGGCTCACACCTCCGAACCAACTCGGCCGCATCTTTTCTCATGGTGGGCCAGTAATAACCCTGCCGTAGGACTTTGTAGGTCAAGGATTTGCCCCCCAAGTGGTTTCCGCAGATCCCTTCATGTACTTCTCTGAGAGCGTAGTCCACGTCAGTCGATCCCAAGCACCTGAGCAAGGGAAGGAAGAACGACCTTTTGTAGAGTCGGCCATCCATTATCACATATTGGGAGGCCACCCATCGGAGTCGCTTGGCTTCCGTGGGGTCTTCAGGACTGGTTCCGTCGGTCAGATACCGAACGATCGGATCCATCCAACTTGGTTCGACCGCTAGTTGCAACACCTCCTCAGCCCTGTCGATGCTCGACTGCTCAAGACTCTCCACCAATGTCCGACCCAAGGCATCGTAGGCTGATGTCGCAAGCCTGGAGAGTGCATCGGCCCGAGCGTTCTCCGACCTGAAAATATGAGAGATCTCGAAATACTTGAGGTGTGTCATGAGATCTCTCACCTTCTGAAGATATTTTGCCATGGTCGGGTCTCACGCCTCAAAGTCACCTTTAACTTGCCCTACGATCAGCTAGGAGTCGGAGAAGACTCTGAGGCTGTCGATCCCGAGCTCCTTCGCTACTCTCAAGATAGTGAGGAGTGCCTCATACTCAGCTTGATTATTGGAGGCTTTGAAGTCGAATCGGAGGGCATACTCGATAACCACTCCCTCCGAGTTGGTGAGCAAGAATCCGACCCCGCTCCCTCGAGCGTTGGAAGCTCCATCGATGTGCAACACCCAGGTGGCCCCGGGGTCAGGTTCGAAGATTGCAATTTCTCCGGGGCTCCCGCCTTCCGATCCTTGGTCGGTCGTCGGGCACTCCGCAATATAGTCAGCCAGGACCTGAGCTTTCAAGGCAGGTCGCAGTCGGTACTAAATATCGAACTCACTTAGCTTCATTGCCCATTTCGTCAGTCATCCCGATGTGTCGGGTCGGCGCAAGATCGCTCTCAGGGGTTGGTCGGTGAGGACCACGATAGTGTGCGCTTGAAAATACGGACGGAGTCGTTGTGCAGACACGATCAGGGCAAATATCATTTTTTTCGTCTTTGAGTACCGAGCTTCAGCACCGTGGAGCACTTTGCTGGTGTAGTATATGGGTTGATGGATTCGGCTCTCGTTCTCCCAGACGAGCATCGAGCTAACCGCCTCGGAGGAAGTGGCCAAATAGAGGTACAGTATTTCTCCGACTTTTGATTTCACTAGTGGCGGAGAGGCCAGGTACCTTTTCAGGTCTTCGAAGGCCTGCCGGCACTCATCCGACCAAGAGAAGTCCTTCACCTGCCTCAGGGTTTTGAAGAACGGGAGGCATCTCTCAGCCGACCGAGAGATGAATCGACTGAGCACGATGATCCTTCCGTTAAGCTGCTGTACCTCCCTTTTGGTATCCGAATGCCGCATGTCGATGATTGCCTTTATCTTCCAGGGTTAGCCTCAATTCCTCATTGAGAAACGAAGAACCCGAGGAACTTTCCCAAAGTCACCCCGAAGGCGCACTTAGTCAGATTCAGCCTCATCTGGTGTTGTCGCAGAGTGCAAAAAGTTTCTTCAAGATCTCGAACATGATCTGTAGTCTGCACGCTCTTCACCAGCATGTCATCCACGTACACCTCCATGTTGCGCCCGAATTGATCTTTGAAGACCTTATTGACGAGTCGCTGGTAAGTGGTTCCGACGTTCTTCAGCCCGAAGGGCATTATCCTGTAACAGTAAAGGCCCTTGGCGGTCACGAAGGCTGTGTGCTCCTCATCTTCGGGCACCATTCGGATCTGATTGTATCCGGCAAAAGCATCCATGAAGCTGAGCAGTCGATGGCCGGACGTCGCGTCTACCAACTGATCAATTTTTGAAAGTGGAAAGCTGTCCTTCGGGTAGGCGCGATTTAGGTTGGTATAGTCGATGCAGATCCTCCAGCTCCCGTTGGCTTTTTTCACCATGACAACATTGGCGAGCTAATCGGGGTACGTGGTTTCTTTGATGAAGCCTGCCTCGAGTAGTTTGTCCACTTTCTCGTCGATGGCCTTCTGTCTTTCGGGAGCAAAAGATCGCTTCTTCTGCCTCACCGGCCTCATTCCTGGGTCGATGTTGAGTCGGTGAGTCATCATCTCTGGGGGAATACCGGACATATCCGCTGTCGACCAAGCGAATACGTCGGCATTGGCCTTCAGCAGCTCCACCAGCTGCCGTTGCTCAGGGTCGGATAATCGGGATCCGACCCAGACCACTTGTTCGGGATTCTCCGCTATTGGGATGGAAACCAGCTGTTCGGCCGGTTCACCCCATTCTTCCTCTTCCCGTTGGTCCAACTTGTCGACCGTCAGGGAGCCCTTCGATTCGTTGCTTTGAGCAGAGATCTGGAAGCATCATCGAGCGAGCTGTTGGTCCCCGCACATCTCTCCGACTCCATTTTTGGTCGAAAACCGAACCAGCAGGTGGTACGTCGAAACTATTACCCTGAGGGCGTTTAGTCCGGGCCTTCCAAGTATGGCGTTGTAGGCTGAAGATACTTGGACGACCACAAAGGTCAAGTGGACTGTGCTTTGTCGTGGTTCGGTTCCAGCCGTCATGGGAAGAGTTACTTCTCCTTCCACCGTGACGGCTTCCCCGACAAAACCTACCAGGGGCGTGGAGACTCTTTCGAGCCAATCAGCCGACAGTTGCATTCGGGAGAAGGTCAAGTAAAACAAAACATTAGTCAAACTTTCATTATCAACAATGATTCTTTTTACATCATAATTTGCTATTGTTGTCGAAACAACAACAGCGTCGTCATGAAGAGTTTGGACTCCCCGAGCGTCCTCATCTGTCAAAGTAATTACATTGTCTTGACGTAGCTTCTTCATCGGCTCCCCTCCAGCAGTCATCCCCAGGTCCAATCGTTTGGAGATCATGTTGATGACCCCGGTCGTGGGTTGATTGTTCGTCGCCTCCTCAGTCGGTTGGGGTCGTCGGTCGGAGACGGGTAGAGTCGGCGGTTTCCTTCAGAATTTTTCGAGATACCTCCGACGTATGAGGGCCTCAATTTCATCCTTGAGCTGGATGCACTGTTCGGTGTTGTGGCCATGGCCCCGATGAAACCGACAGTACTTTCACCGATCGAGACCCTTTGCCTTCAAAGGCGGAGGCCGTCGCAAATATTCTTCCCCTTCGATCTCCATCAAAATCTGTGCACGAGGAGCAGAGAGGGGAGTATAAGAGTCATACCTGGGACGCATCAGCCTCGGACTTCGCCATCGAGGCGATCTCGGGCTCCGTCGCTGGGGTGAGACCTGTTTGTCGGTCGGGGGCCTGCTAGGCTCGGCAGGGGCCCGACCTTTCCTTCGCTTCTCCTTCGGACCCTTAGCCTCAGTCAGGCACCGGTCGGAAGCTCCTTTGTCTGCGCGCATGTATTTATACGCGTGCTCCAGCAGTTCGGCGTATGTCCGGGAGAGGGTCTTGTCCAAGGAGTATGTAAATCGGGACCCCCTTAGCCCCCTCTTCATGGCTGAGATAGCCATGTTTTCATTGAGGTCCCGAACCTCGAGCATGGCCACGTTGAATCGCGTCATGAAGTATCGGAGCGTCTCATTTTCTTCCTGCTTGAGGGAAAAAAAGGCTATCCGAGGTTCGTGGGGGCTTCCGGCTAGTGTTGAAATGGGCCACGAAAGCATGTTCGAGCTGGCTGAAGGAGTAAATGCTTCCCGAGCGGAGGCCGGAGTACCAGGCCCTGGCGACCTTGCGAAGTGTGGCGGGGAAGCCGATGCAGAAAAGAGCATTGATCGCCCCTTGAATCGTCATGAGAGCCTTGTAGCTCTCCAGATGGTCAATTGGATCGGTGGAGCCATCATAGGGCTCCACATGGGACATCTTAAACCGACTAGGGATCAGCTCGTCGAGGATAAGTCGGGAGAGAGATTGGGCGGTCTGAAAGTCGACGTCGTTCGAAGACTTCTGCCCGTCCACCTGAAGCTGGGCAAGCCGACGGTCGATTTTCTCGAACTTGCGTTCGTAGTCGTCGGCCCGTCGGTGCTGAGAGAACCCGGGGGTGGAGTCTCCCGACGAATCTGAGAGGGAGGCGGACGGTGTTCGCAGCCGCTTCTCCTTCCTTGCTCGTTCCAACTGGGAAGGAGACGGTCGTCGAGATCGATGGATATCATGCCGTGGCTGCCTCTCCTTCTCTCGATGAGAGTGCTGTGACAGCTGCTTCTGAGGAGGAGACGAAGACCGACGCGGGCGTCGGTGGCTGCTCCTGGAGTGCATCGGGTGTGCCGCCGGTTGCTCCGCCGGCGAGTGCGGCAATCGGGTTGGTTGTTGTTGAAGGCTCTTGACCGCATCTGTCAGCACGGTCATCTGCCGCACGATCGCCGCGATCTGCATCTCCGTGGTCACCATAGGATGCGGAGAGCTAGGTTTCGCCATGGAGGGTGGAGGAGAGGCCTCTTTCCGACGGAAAGAGTGCCTCGCCGATCTGGTAGCCCTCGATCACTGAGCCCTGATTCTTGTCATTTTGAAAGGGTGTTTCGAGTTCTGTGGGGGTCGTGATCCCTGTAAGTCCCTTCCTGGCATGCCAAAACCTGTTGCGGCCAATCCCCTCGTCGCCTGATCGCCGGGAACGAGCACCTGCAAGGAAAGTCCACACTGACCGGAGATGTCTCCGGCGGGGACCCTCCGACGGTCAAGTCAGAGAGGAGACTAGGCAACAGTAGAAAAGAATCAGGGGAGCTCAGCAGGAGAGAGAGAGAGAGCTAGAGAGGGAGAGTTCAGGGGCTTCGAAAGAACCTCCCTCAGCACTATTGCCTTCTCCATTTTATAGTAGAGTGCGGCATGGCGCTGTCATTAATGGCGCAGACAATCGAGGGAGTTGTCAAGTCGTCGGAGGCTGTCAGAGTCGTCGTGGATTGTCAAATCACTGTGGGTTGTCAAATCGCTGGGATTAATCTATGTCCTTGGCAGGACAATGTCCCAGGGCGGCCACGCCGCATGTCTTTGTCAGGGCGGCGGCCTTCAGCAGTCGTACAGTGTTTGGAGGAGCCGACTGGCTGGGATGTCGGGTGAAGACCCAGGGACCTCCCTCCCGATGGTCAGTCTGATGCGTTGTGAAAGTCGGAGGTCGGGCCGCGTCATTCGGCCAGTCGGAAATGGAAAAGATCTTCCCGACCGACATATCTTCGGTCGGATGGTGTCGGTCGGTGCGGTCGGAAGAGTCGAGTGCCGGTTAGGCGGGCCCGATGGTGAGTCGGCGTGAGAGTGACCGGTCAGTATATCCCAACAGATTGATATGATGATGAATGAAGTCTATGGAAATAAGAAATCTAATTGACGAGGTGCACCGTTGATATGGTATATATGATACAGGATATAATTTCTCAGGTTATAAGTAATAGCGAGGTAGGTGGTATTTTAGGTTTTGAACATGAATTCTTCCCGACATACATGCATTTAGAAAAAATGTAGAAACAGACTGATTCAAGTCTCATTGCTTTGGAAGATTTCAGTCTGTAAAGAAAGTACATTGACAGCTAACAAATGGTGGTAAGTTAAAAAAAAAAAAAAGAGAGAGAGAATTGAATCTGGTAGGAATAGAAGCGTGCTTTTCAATGATAAAAAGCCGCAAACATGATCCATCTAGACATCAGTTAATAACTATTGATGTATAAAATTGTAAGGATCCATGCAGACATACATTTAATCTGACATTAGCTATACACTCATTAGATTTTGAATATTTATATAAGATCAAAAAATTCAAATAGTATCTTTCGATTAATCTTTTTAGAAAAGATGCTAAGTTGTAATAATGGTATCAAAATAGATCTGGTTTATAGTCTACGTGGATTAACGAACACTATCCCATAGATCCATTGAAACTGATAAGGGCCCAATATGGTATTTGTAATAGGATTTGAATGGATTGGAACATTTAACAAGAGCTTAAATTATGTAAAAAAAAATCTATGCGGGCAAGTGTTTAATTCCATATCGACCATGCATTAAATATATCTTTATATTTATATAAGACTAATGAATATAAATAATATTTTTTAACTAATTTTTTTTGGATGAAGTTTACGATCATTACATAAATTCTTGCCAACGTATGTTATATAAACTTAAATAATTTTCCTTCGAATGCAATCAACAATTTAAGTTGATATCTTGAACCACAATTTGAATAAAAATCTAAAACAACCAAGCATCGAAAATGAAAGCGAAATGAATGAGACTTTCACGGAAGACATGCCATCATGTCAAACAATGAAATAAATAAAACAATTGGTATTATCATCGGACAAACTAAATGCAACATTTATAAAGTAATTAAGGTTAAAGAGATGTATGTTCAGTGACATCAATGGGAACTAAACATTTGCAAACATTCAAAGGCCTATATGAAGCTGCAGAATGCTCATAAGCTTATTACCAACCAGCAGCATATATATTTTGAAGATCATTATGCTCATCTGATGCTCCCACCCTTCTTTCTCAAAAGGAAATAGAAGAATAATGCTCATCTAATGAATGCCGTCCCTCAGATCATTCATTCTGCATCAGGATTCAGAGTATATAGACCTCTCATTCTCTTCTTTTATGGCCTCGATCGTGGCAGCAACTTGGTTCATGCTTGGCCTGGCATCAGGGGAGGGATTTGTGCACTTAAGCGCCACCTGAAGCAGTTGCACCATCTGCTCCTCGCTTGCTCCCTCGGAGAGAAGAGCCCTGTCGAAGACCTCCACAGTCCACTCTTCTCTAACCACAGAGTTCACCCATTGAGCTAACTCGGACCCATTGTTCTGAACCACCTTCCCTGTCAACAGCTCGAGAAGAATGATCCCCAAGTTATGGATGTCATCCTTAAGGATGGAGACTTGAGTGTTATTGCTTGGAGTTGGAGAGGTTTGGTGGCTGTTTGTGGTCGTTAGGCCATATTCACTGATGCAAGGTTCCATGTTAGTCTTGATCAAAATGTTGGAAGACTTGAGGTTCCCATGGCCAATCCCATCTTCACGGAGATCTTGGTGCATGAAAGCCAGGCCATCAGCAATGCCACCAGCCACACTTAGCCTGCTGTCCCAATCAAAAGCCTGACCATTTTGGCTGCCTGAAAATTAGATAAGAGAGGATTCACTCAGGAAACTTCACATATAAAGCATCCATTAATTCTTTTGTATAAATCACAAGCCTATATATATTGCTGGTTTTGCTTGACAGAGTGCAAATATAGATTAAGCAAGAAACTTTACACCAGCAATTTGAGTTCAAGTTTGTGGGTCCTACTTTGCTACTGATTGCTTTAGTTCCTTTCAAATGTACTCACTGCCTCCAATTAGTGAAATTTTTAGTTGGGTCAAAGTCCATTGCTGAGCTGGTAGACTAATTGAACCACGAACTTCCATGCACAAACATGCCTATATTGCTCTCTTTTCTCTTTTATTTATTTTTTACCTATCTTCGTGCATGTTGGTTGGTCTGTAGTTGGACTGGTCCACCAGTGGTGGACCTGATCCAACCAATAATTTCTCTTTTTTATTTTTTATAAAATTAATATATAAAATTAAATTAAACACAAATACATACATCTCTATAAATCAAAAAATAAAATATTTTATAATTGAATAGGAAGATTAGAGAAGAAACCTATAATGTTGAAAATAAAATAATTTCTCCTTTATTTGGGGATCATTTCTAACTTTGTCCATCCTAACTTAACCATTCCTCCGTTACTTTTAAAACCGTCTGGCCATGGAAATGAACAAAAGTCCAAAACAGCGCAATCTGTTGGTTGTGATCTTGTCCATAACCTCAACTAAATCAAGGATTAGAAAATTGAAGAAAATATTTGCTCAGACAAAAGAGAATCGAAGTCTGTCGACTTACCACGAAGGAGATTGAAGAGGCTTCCATTCTTCTGATACTCGTAGACCAGCAGCTTCTCCTGCTTCGAGCAATAAAATGCTACGGCCGACAGCACGTTCGGGTGCTTCACTCGGTCTAACCTTTCCATCCTCTTGCGGAAATCTTCTGGCGAAATTGCCCAATCCTTAATCCTCTTCACAGCCAAAGCAGTAGTATCATCAAACATCACCTTATAAAGGCTACCAAATCTCCCTCTCCCCAGCAACTCGGCAGGGGCCTTCAACAGGTCCTCAAACTTCAATTCCTTCGTTGTTGGATTCACCAGAACCACCAGCGACGATGACACCGCAGCAGCACTCTCATTCGATGTAGGAAGAGAGTACTCCGATCTGCTTGGTGTATTCTTATTCCCACTCGAACTCTTGCCACTACTGTCCGCCACCTTCTTCTCATAACCACCCTTCTTGGCATCAGCCATTCTTCTGGAGACCAACTTGTACGTGAAGAAGAGTAAGACGACAAGACCAAGAGCAATATAGCCAGAAACCATAACGACCTTCTCTGCAGATAACTTGTTCGATTTATTTCCCCCCTGATGAGAAGGTGATGGGGCCGGTGGCGGTGGGCATGGTACGGTAAGTGGTTCCCCACACAAGCCAGGGTTACCCACGAGGCTTTCTGCGCTAAGGTGCTCGGCGCCTTCAGGGACCGGACCGGATAAGCGATTGTAGGAGACGTTGAAATCCTGGAGGTTGCCGAAGTCGAACTGGGGGATGGTCCCATTGAAGCTGTTGTTCTGAGCGAGGATGGTTTTGAGGCCTGATACCCTCGGCAAGTCCTGCGGCAACTCCCCTGAGAAGTTGTTGTAGGAGATGTTGAGCCTCTTGAGATTGCTCAGGAGGGAGAGAGAAGAAGGAAGGCTTCCTGAGAGACGGTTACTGCCGAGATACAAATGGGTCAGTTCGGTACAATTGGAGATCTCGGGGGGGAGCTGTCCATGGAGTTCATTGTCCCTGAGGCTCACTACTGCGAGTGACTCTGCCTTGCAGAGGAGGCTGGCATCGATAGACCCGTCCAGGCCACGACCTTCGAGGATTATTTTTTGCACTGAATTTGTACCCACGCAATCCACACCTTCCCAACCATTGAGGCATGGATCAGTGGAAGTATTCCATCGCAAATCAAGATCGATTCGGGAATTGTTACCGGAAAGTTTACGAAGAAAACTGACGAGGGAGACCTTCACATCTTCCTTTTCTGCATTGGTCGAGTAGATTAGGAGGAGGAGGAGGGAGATGGGGATCACCCAGGTGGGGATCCTCTCCATTGGGAGGGTGGAGGATTGGTTAGCAAATGGACTGGTTTTGGGGTGGTGGGATGTTGATAAAAATGGTGGGGGGAGGTTGGTGGGTTGGTTTTTTCTCTTTGGGGTTTTTGGAGGGAATGACGATGGGAAATGTCCAGAGACGGGATGGCTTCTCAGAAGAAAGGAGGCCACTTGGCGGAGATCTCGAATGGTGGGCTTGAGACACTGGAATAAGGACGGGCTGTGAGATTATTTAAAATTTGGACGCCGGCGGGAGGAAACGGTCTTCCGATGGCGCGTTTCTGGTTGGCCAATATCTAAATGAAAACGTGTATTAGAGACTCACAGTTGAGCTGTTCTGCTGCATTGTTGTTCAAATAGAAACATATGTCTAAGAAGTTACCAAACCCGTGTTCTATTTTCACGTGTTTTTTTATTTTGTTGCCACAGAAGATGGTAAACGGGAACCCTTGGAAATTCCTTTTTTTTTTTTTTTAGCTTCCTAAACTAGCATGATATGCGTCAGAGGGCACACTTTGAACCGGTGAATTCAATGTAGAACTGAGGAATGGGTCCATGTCTTTAACTTGGAAGGACCAAATCCCATCATGAGCAACATTGGTTCCGGCTGCTTTGCAGGATGGTTACATACTATTCTTGCTGAAGAAACTTTTGACCATGCACATTTTCAAAGGGAAGGACTCTGCAGGATGTTCCTTTCATGATGAGAAAAAATGATGCAGCCTTTTGCAGAAGATAACACACCAAAATTCTGAAGATCACAACTGGAAATGGATCATAATGGAAGAAAAATACAATACTCAGCTAGGAACTCCCTAAGATTCCACCTCAGCTAGATGTGGGGACGGTCACTTATGCACCTTGACAGGCAATCTCTGCCAGCATAACTTATGAGCAAGGTTTTAAACTCAGGTATCTCAATTATAATAAATCGATGGCCTGGATATGACCTGATATATCGGAGGGCCAAAATGAAAGGTTGGTTGAAGAATTTAAATGTGCCCAGATATCCCCCTATCCCAAAAAATATATGATAACTGAAATATCACAATAATAATTGATATAGTGCACATCTCTTAAAAAATAAAGGATATATTACAAGTGAAATTTATTAACACTCGTTCTACATTGTTATCTTTAGTATATTATTAACCATAAATATTTAAATAAGCCAGTTTGACCCTCAGCTGATGATCTCATATCGTTTCTCAGAAACATATATAAATATTTTATCAGCCTCAATCATACTGATTTAATACCAGCCAAGGTGATAAGAGACAATATTTTATATCTATTGTATCAGGAAATGCCACTAAAATCAAAACAAAACAGGGGCCAATAACAATAAATACCACAGCCTCCAATGCCGACGCCAACCGTTATCAAAGCTGAGCTTGCCGCTAAGATGACAACCAAGGTTGTGCGGTGCTGGCTCCAATGAAACGCTGCAAGACAAATCCAGCTCCTGAAAACTTTGGCTAAACTGGCATGGTTTGCTTTTCATTTAATTTTTTTCGTTACAAACTGGGTCAACTCTTGACTCTAAATTTTAAACAACGCTGTCTGCCAAAAAGACTTGTTAACCCACCCACACAACTTTGCAGAAAGCAATAGAAACAATAATAAATAATAAACAGTAATAACAATATCTACTGTTTGCAAGGGAGATAAACTCAATTAAATCATGTTGATGGTTACATAAGTTATAGACTAGAACATTTCAAATTTTACTGAGTTGGATGGCACGAGTGTGCCGGCCATGCACCAGCATCACTGAGGACCATCAAATATTACAGATAAACAGTACATACATTTATACCACAACATTATAAAAGCTGTTATCCTGCCAATCTAATTAAAGATGAATGTTGTATTGTTCCGAGTGAAATACATGGCCTTTAGGGGTCTGCATCACCAGGAATGTCATCATCAGCGGACCCTGTGCTTTCATTGTCGCTGATCTCTTCATCACTACTCCCATTGAGAGAAGCATTTTCAAACTTCTCCCTCTTTGCGTAACGCTCACAATATTCTATTGAAACATTTTTTTTTTTTTTTGATATCACAATATGACGAGATGTAAATAAGTTCTGGCAAATGCATGTCATGTATCAAGAAGAAAGATTAATCTGCCTTTCATTTACTTAAATCAAGCAGTAATCATGGTTGAGAATTAAAATCACATACATTCCCTCATCCAATACCATAAAAGAAAAAGCCATATTGAGTGACAACAAGAAACCAAAATCTAGTACTTATAGAAGATATAAGACACAACAGCACCTTCCCAATCCACCTGATTGAGGAAGCCTCTTTATGGTCATTATATCATGAGCAACACAGACCCGAAATCATGTCATGAGGAAACTCTAAGAGCAAAAGCTAATTGTCATGGAGCCTACCTCTACTAGATCGTAAGCTAATTGTCATGGTTCCTTCCTCTACTAGATGGTACTAAGGGCCAAATGAAGTTTAGCCTGTATAGGAAGCTTTGAATTCAGTAGTTTGTAGTGATTGTAAGGTGTATTATTTTATTGAGTTAGGTAACTTCCCCACTATAACTGTGCATATAGAATGGAGCGTATGCATCATGCCCTAATTTTGGTGCAATTTAACATTTTCAGCTCCAGAAGTGCATAGTAGGAGAGGTCCTTGCTCTCATCTAAGTATGAAGAAGGATCTAACGACAGATTTTATTAGTCTATAACACATGTGGATATTTTTCATATTGATGGAAACTGGAAAAACTAGGATCATTCAAGAGAATCATCAGTTCTAAACTGAAAATAGAGAGTTTTACTTTTTATTTGATTTTTACAGTTTTTGACTCAGGAGAATTGTAATATTATTTACATTGTATTTCTATTGACCCATATCACGATAATTGACTTAACAGTAGTATAGAAAATGATCAAAACTTCAACAAAATAGGAAGCATCGAACACATTTGTTGTCATCTGCTGTTTGTCTGGCATCACTATTGGTGTCAATCGTATTGACTTTCTTGCATCTCATTAATGCGCAACTTGGTAGCTAATTCATCTCTTACTGTTTATGGGTGTCCACATCCCAGCAAATCTACAATGGGTTGGGATTCTTGAGAAGATATTCTGATTCATAATAATTTTTTTTTACTTTAGTGGAATCTATGAAATATTTCTTGTTTAAAAGATCTTTTGAATAGAAATATTTCATCTATAAGATTGCCTGAACTATAATATGGGAATGTACATACTATCTGATGAAAATTAAAAGGACTAGTTGAACATTGAAAATGCTTCAACCTTTTACTTTTTGCTCATATTGTTGCTGGTCCTTTAGCATCAGTGAAGCTGCATCACCATTCAGTGGATCAGCAGGGTTTGGGTAAAGCAACAGCTGTGGAAGAAAGACTTCAAATATGTTCAAAAGATCTGCAGCCCCACACAAACATGATAAGATATGGAAAATCCAAATTTGTGTTTTAGGGAAAAAAAGGAAAAAAGAAGAAAACCTTATATTAAGATGAATGAGTCACCCGAGCAAATTCAAATCATGATATAATGAATTAATAAATCCCCTCATAATTTCACATATCTAAACCGATTCATGTGTAGCATGTTTCATTAATAGTCTTCCAAAATGTGTTAGGTTCTGCTAAACAAATTGACGTGAAAGAATGCAAACTGATGGTTTAATAGGCAGGTAAGGACATCCTGTAAACTGTTGTTTCTGTACTACTTTTCTAACAAACAGATGTTCACAAAAATGATGTAACACATTTAACTTCTAATATATGGTCTTACCGAACATTGGGCTCCAGGATTGGTTGATGACATCCAAGCATATTGAGCCAGATCTGAAATTTCCCATACAATTATGCAAAGAAAGAAAGAAAAATAATTGTAAATTTGGGAAAAAAAGTTTAAAAGTTATTTACATTCCATACTCTGCTAAATCTAATCGTTTGCAAGAAATCACTAATATATGCAAATTTTATAGATGGATCATATCAGATCCTAATCTATAAAAAATCATGGCGGTCAGATTATTATTAAGAAAAACCTGTTAGTACATATGCTGAACAAAAGGAAAAGTTGGAGCTTACAGCTCATCGACATTAGGATGAAATATTTTGTTCAGAAAACCAATAGATGGGGACTTGTATGGGTATGCATCTGGAAGTTCAACACGGACTTTCCACACCCCACCTTCATACGGACCTGTGGGCACCGCAAGTCTAATAGCATCAGGAAGTGAAAGATTAAGGTAAAAAGAATAACATCAATAAAATGCTTAACTGCAAAATTACAAAAGTGGGTGCAATGCATTCATATGCATCTGTAAAACAAAGTAAAAAGCGACCTGATTTGCAAAGTTGACATGCTTTTAAGGGCAATCATCATCCTAAAGAAACATGCATTTGCTAACATAACCATTCTACTGAAAGTTACATGATCGAAACATTTATGAGACCTTTCAACATTTACCATTAGGCCTATCTGGCGCAAAGGTCTTCAAAACATTGATGATTTGCTTTACCATTCCAGTTCTTGCAACTCATATGCAAATTCCAGGAAAAGAAAGGCATCGTCCTCTCACCTATCTAAATTTTATATACTGATGAGCTAAAGAAAAATGGCTATGTTATATTCTTTACTGGAGGTTCTAACCCAAGATCAAAGTCAGCAGTCAACATTCAAATCACTCTTCTAGTTACTGTTTTTCTAGTTCACTTCCATTATTGCAAAGATTGAAGTTGATCATGTGCTAGACCATAATGGGAGTGATACAGATGAGAAAAATTTGTTCATATTGGCAAGGCAACCACAAGGACTCTGAAACGTGGTTTCTACACCAAATGTTAAGAGATGCCCTTCATCATGGTTACTTTGTCAGAGGTCAATATGGATATTGCTCTAAGTTTTTGAAACCTCAACGGTTTAACCCACATCACTATATTTGTACTATGCCACCAAAAACCAGAAAGAATATCTTCATGATTAGTTTTTGTTTAAGGTTAATAGAGCCTCTAAGTAAAGGCCAGAAATGATTTAGGCCAGCTTAAGGCCCCATCGGATGGACCAGCTTCAATTCAGGCTTTGGGCTTGGCCTAAGGGAGATCAGGTCAGGTTTGGGTCTCATGGTTATATTCCAATGAATTTTGACTTGGCCCAAGCCAGACAAAAGCCCAACCCAGAGCCTCAATCAGCCCAAGCCTAAGTGATCCTAGTGGATTTGTGGTTAGGGGTTTCCCATTCCCTATTCCTAATTTTGCAAAATAGCAGTAAATGGGGCTCCCCATTTTTTCAAGCCAGGCTCAGGTGACGGAGAAGCCTGTCCGTAGCTCATTTCTAGCCCTATTCTCTGTCAAGCGACAGTCATATGTTAGTGATAAAGCTTTTACCATACATTTTCTTGAGTAATATCTCCAATATAGTCCTAGGAAGAAGGATCCTAAAACATTCAGCAAATTATAGGGCCCCAAAACTGCTCACTCCTATTTAACTTGTAGCAGAATTTTACCCATACCTCAATTTGTCTCTCATGCTTTATATAAGAAATTTTTATAGATCTTCATCTGAAGGATTGTCCTACTAATTGTAAATCCACCCACAAGGACACCCAAAGTTTAAGTAATAACCTACCATGTGAACCTCAATCTCTCATTCATGTTGAGAGTAAAGTCACCAATATTTACATTTTGTTCACTCTATGGCTCCTAGGCACTATTTGACACCTCCTAGACAACACATACACACTTTTCTTACCTCCTCCTTTGTTATTCTTAAATTGAACAAATTGCAGACTCCACTGACCATTGTTTAACCATTGTAATATGCATCTTCATCATTATTGTTACATCACTTGGAAAAGTGAGAGGAATAACTTACCAGTCACTCTAAAATGAAGGCCAAATATCATATGATGAAACTTGGGTTATGTGTTTTTTTTTTTTTGAGTGCCCAAAACCCGGGGCATCAAGCTGATTACACAAACTCTTACCAAGTTAAATTATACTCAGATCTACAACAACTCATCTGCTCAACTCATTTAGGAAATCAAATCTGTCATTTTGTTTGCTTATTTTCCTTCTACTACAAATCATCTAGCCAATTTCCCTCCATATAGATGCCTGCATTTCCTAAGGAGAAATATGACGAGATTGTAGCTGTCTATAATCAGAATCTTCCTCCCTAAATCAGAATTGCATTTTTAACTCGATCTGCAGCAACTGAGTCACTTTCCATTTGAAGTGAGAAGTTTGCAAATTCTGCAAACATACTCTTGATCCCTCCCCACATTCCTACAGTTTCATCGATGCATAGCTTATTTGCTTACTGGGCTCAAGTACCATGAAGAGTCGAAAACTTCGGATACAAGGATATACAAGCATTATCCCATCTATTTGTAGCAACCCATTCATTCTTTATACGAAAAATCTTAGTATATATTAGAGCAACATTAAACTAGCGGCAAACAAAATGTATAATGCAACCTTCAATCCCACGGTGGCAGCTACACAAGAGGATTGACATATAGGGATTAAACAGCTGCCTAGGACCCATTGTTAAGAAATTTGTGCACCAAACAACAACTGCATAACAAATTTAGTTCTTCATATTTCATTATAGCCATCATATTAAATGATAGATTTATCTTCCAAGTAAAAGTAGGAAGCCATGCACCTACCTATATATGTCCACAGGATCATATGAATACTCTACCATACTTGAATAAAAGAAAAAGGCGAGGGCATATAAATAATATACTTTCTTTAGGGCCATGAAATTCAACATTAAATTCAGAAAGCCCATCATTTATGGTCTCTACTATGTAGTCGCTCATCATCCTGCAAAAGAAAAAAGGAACAAATAAGTATTTGGCACAATAATTAGAAAAAAATATTTTAAATATCAGCATGTTCTAGGAGATAAAAATGGGGCTTGGTTGGAACAATTTGATAGCCCAAAACAGGTACCAAGCATGTTGAAGGGGATGGAAGAGGCAAAGATGACATTAAATGTAGGCATGCTCATGAAATCTCAATGTAAAAATTGCAGTTTTTGTATTAATATGGTAAAGGGACTCAAACAAACAAGTTAGCAATCAAGTAACAGTAGTTATAACAACTAGAGCAAGGTCACGTCTTAATCAAAATAATGTGCCTTTGGAAATCCACTGCAAACCAACAAAGCATTCTACAAGACTACAACTCAATCAAACCAAGTGAATGAGTCTTGATTTTATGAATGCATCAACATAAAGTAGCTCTGATATATGATAAGAGAGTAAGACAATCTTATGATTAAGTCTATTTAAAAGCATCGAGAAATTTAGCCTTGGTCTTCTAAGAGCAAACTTACAATATATCTAAGGCTCAACATACCAACAAAATGTTGCAAAAGAATACAGAAATTCAGTAGTGCTCCCAAGGTTATAGTGCTCAAAATTCACCAAATTCACTATAACTCAGTCATAAAAAGGAATACATAAGAACAATTCAGCAAGCATGCCCCACATCAAGGAATGAGACTTTTGGTTATAGTTAGAGACTAAGAACTGCAGCAGAAAGATTGTTTGCTTGCATTATTCTTCTGTCTAAAGCACTAATTCATGCATGAACACAACCTGCAGTTTCTGAAACTAAACACCTTCCTTCAAGATGAGTTATACAAACAGATTCTTCTGTAACTGTTCAAATAAATATTCTGATTCAGATCCCACAAACTGTCACAAAAACAAGACAGTTGACTTAAGTTTTTGGTATTACGCTTCCAGAAGTATTGACCTTTTCCACACCATGTGGGTTTTATCAATTACATGCCACTCAGTGACCGCAAATCAAAACACAATTTGATCAATTTTAAGTCCTAGTACTGCAGGCTGGATCTATGTGAGATGATCAAAAAATGAATCATAATACAAGTGTGAGTAATTAGGAGAGCCAGCATAGAATTGAAGAAAGAAACAGATTCACAAAGAAACTGGTTGAAGATTTTGTACAGTAAACTTCAAAATTTTCTTATAAAATTATCATGCCATCCATGTATTTTGAAATGGCTACATTTGTTTTCACCTGCCCTGCCACACTGAACAGGCATATTGGGGAGTTTGCATTGCTCCCTGGCATCTCTCCATGCTTATGACAAGAAATACTTATCAATGTCAGCTTAAGCCAGAAGTAATTGGATATAAATTAGGAAATATAAATGCTTAGATAAGTCACACTTCAAACAAGGATCAATAATTGAATCCATTTGCATGATACCTTAGCCACAAAAGTTGTCTCCTATTTTCATCAAATGCAACTGAACAATTAACAGTTACATAAGTAACACTGCAGACAAGAGCAGTGGCGGAGCGTAAGAGGGACCGAGGGGGCCTACTGCCCCCCCTCAAAAAATTTTAAAATACTTATTACCTATATATTTATATATATGGTGGCCCCCTCAATATTTTAGTCTTACACATATTACAAGTCTACCAATTTGGGAAAAGACCATATAATTAATTTATATATTAATTTTTTGTTAAAAATAATAAACTTTTTAAAAAAAAATTAGTTGTTTATTTATTCTTTAACCCTTTATTTATTCTTTAACTTTTAATGTGGAAGAGATTATTGAGATTTTTACAGAATCAAAATTATTTTATAGATGGCATAAGGTAATATTTTTTACTTATCTTTGTGTATACATAAAATTAAATATTTATTGATATTTTTGTAATATTTTTGGATATATATATATCTTTATTTTATTATTTATTATAAAATATTTTATTTAATAAATTATTACTTTGCCCTCCCAACATTTGATGTCAGGTTCTGCCACTGGACAAGAGTAGTAATAAGAACTTACAACTTCATGACATCCATATCTCGCCTTTTGCTTGGAGAAGACATGTTCGTTGAATTAAACACTATTTTCCAACTGTTGCAACACCAACACCAAATTAGAATACATTGGAATGAAACCAGCAATGATACATTCAGAGTTTACTCAAACTTTATTGGATGTGCTTTAGAAGACAATAAGTTAAACAGAAAGCTGCAAAATAAACTCCTTTATTCCGAGTCAATAGTAAGAATGACTCAAAAAACCTGAAATCAAAAGTCAATTGCTCGAGATGACTCATAATAATAGGGCAAAAAAAAGGAGAAGAAACTACTATTTCGATTTCTTTGAAACTTCATATCAATTTAGCACTGACTTTTCACTGGTTTAAAGAAGTCAGGTTACCTCATAATTCCTAAGTTACAATCAATATTGTTAGGGATAGGAGAACCACCAAACTAATTGGAAATTTCTTCTCAAAAATCCCTCGAGCCTTGAGTCTAGTAGGTAACTAACATATAACTATTCAAAGGATAGATGCCAAAAAAATCAATAGGCAAGGATTATTGCACATCATCTTATATTAATTCTTCTGCATTTTACGAACTTATAATTTCCAATAAGTAATCATAGCAGGTCTAAATTTCCCTTTCTAACGTTATGCAACAACATCCAAACAGCTTCTTAAGATACAAATATTCACTCAAAAGATAAAAATAAATGAGATAAATCAAATGCAACCTATAAATTCAAGCAACAAGAATAGGAAAAAAAAAAAAAAACGTTACTTTGCTTGAACAACGCATAATCGAACCCACAGGATCAAATGTGCAACCAAAAAAGGAGATAGAATGAGGGAGAGCGAGAAAAAAGAGAGATTACCTGATTGTCTATTTTTTGCTTTTAATTGTTTTACGGAACGGCTGCGGTCGTGAAAGAGTAAAGATATATGCACCGAATTGAAGAGGACGTAAAATAAGACAAAAAAAAAAAAAAAAAAGATAAAAGGAAAAAGGAGGAGGAAAAAAAAAAAAAAAAAGCAAAGGAGGGGCCTGGTTCCCACTATAACGTCTCTCTCGGCCTCCGACCGGCTTCAAACGACACGTGAGCCCACCACCCTTCAATCTCTCTTGCTTCCGCATTAACCGACCCTGCACTCTTTCTCCTCTTCTTCCAATCATCATCCTCCAATGCGTTTCGTTTGGTTCCGAGTAATCTCTCTCTCTCTCTAACCGGAGCTGGTCAAAAGGACCGCAAAGTATAATTACCTCCGGCTCCGGGTATAGACCTTAGTTACCTTGGTATGTAAACATGGAGGCACTCTAGCGTCAAAGCCCATTCGGTGCTATATCCTCACCCACGCACCTCTCCGTGCTTCGGTCCGACCCGCAACCTGATTAGTCTCGCAAACGGCATGAATAAAAAACAACATTTTCAAAATGGGTTAGGGGTGCATCTTTCGCGAGAAAGAAGGATTCACCTTCCTTCGCGTGAATCCACCATTGGATCACACACTGTCCGCTTCAAGATCCATGAGATGGATAAATGGAGAATTCTGTGCTTGGAGATCTACGTGGAATGCAATTCAATGATTAGTACCACAAAAGAAGATCGATCATTCTTTTACATGAAGAGGATTTCATCTTCCTTCACACGAATTCACCGTTTGATTGCACAATGATTGCTCCAAGATCTATACTGACAGATGACTTGAGACTTTCAAGTGCTTAGAGATCTGGACGCAATCCAACAGTCATCGTCATGGAAAAAGATTGATGATTCTTTCAGGTGAAACAACGACACGAACCTTTTCAGGGTTCCACGAGGCATTCCATGTGCATCTAGACTACCTGCATGTGCACTCCAGCTCCTACAAAATTGAATTCTGTCCCTATCTCACTTCTCCCATCCATCACCTAACCTCATAAGCTATTAGAAAGAGAGAATTGGTCCAGTGACATAGGGGTTCACTATTTTCCATCGCTTAATGGATATGGATATTCCATTTTAAGTCAGATTAGGTCGAGATTCTTTCAAGTTGGGCTCGTGAGATGTCAAAATTCTGTAGCATGATTTGCAGCCTTACACCTGGGCCGACAATTTATGATTCCACCTGTCTCTACCTGACCGAGCCTAAATATCTGATATGTATATAGAATGATGTCAAGGCATAGATCGAAATTACTAAGAAAGCATCACACACATTAGAACTAAGAAGGAATCATCTTTTATCTCCATCGATCTGTAAGAGTTGAAGTAGTATATGAGGCTGGCTTTGTCTCCAGCCCGCTTTGGAACTTTTTGTATCCGGCCCGATTTGGACCTCGTCAACTCAAGCGTACGTTATGATCCCAATCACAGGCCACTTATTGGGCCAAAATGCAGGCTGGGCTCCAGACCAACTTCTTTCTAACAAATCCAGGCCGAGGTAAACCTCTAGCAGCCTAGCTAAATAAAGCTACAGAAATCGATCTTTGCTGGACCCCTACTCCTTCGTGTAATATATCTTTATGCAACAAAAAGGATAATACCTTCCTTCATAGCCACCAAATTGGTATAAGAATTTCTTTATTTTTTGTTTGGAATTAGTACCTCTCGCTATCCTTGGGTGTCAATTCCGCATCCAATAAGCATTCATGCATCGTTGACCTTCTACATAACTCCAATCTCCAACGTGCAAATATGGAGCCGCCCTCGTGCATGCTTTCGTGCAAAACCAAGGAGCGCATGCCATAGTAAAACATGCTCCTTCACCGTTCACGGATATGAGCACCTTCCAAGAGCTATTGGTCTAGGTCCACCATTTTATGCCCAAGCCCAGTTGAAGATCAGGGATTGTACCAGCTCATTTCAGGACTCTAGCTAACCTGCAGTGGAACTCTCTCTGTCTGTGTGTGTGTGTTTGTCCATCTATCCACCTATTTATCTCTATTTCCCCACGAACATGCACACACGCGCGCATGCGCAAACAACAAATGGTGGAGTTTGGGATGCATCTTTCGCACGAAATAGTGATCCGTCTTCTTTCATGATATAGAACATTGGATGGTGCTTTGTACAGCTCTCAAAGCACTCCAAACCTCTTGAGCCATCCATCTGTAGAGATCTTGAAGTAACTATTACACGATCCAACGATGGATGCATGTGAGAAAAAGCTGCATCATTCTTTCGCATAAAAGGTATATAGAATTGTTATCCCAAATGGTGGACACCCCTCAACCAGTTTAGGATTCATGGACCCTCCTAGGCACAATCTATTATTGATTTCTCCAAATAACATGAACAATTTAGATGCAATTAGGTCAGAGGTATGAATGATTGACAATATATTGCCACACCAACTAAAATGATGACACTAAGTGGCGTAGATATGCAGCAATGCTGCTCCATTCAATACAAAATGTACCAATTACCTAACAATTGACACCGGAAACTCATGTGCCATTCATCCAGACCGTATAACTAACAAATGTATATCCGGCACACCTTGGGTAGCAGTACCACACCTAACCTCCCGAACTTGCTTCTGCACAGAATGTCAAGCCACACATGATCTGCTCTCAGCCATGGTTGATCAATCCACAATCGAATAATTGTGACGTGAAGTACTCCAGCCATGCTATATCCTCTCCCACGTGCCATCACAATTTGTGCTGCAACTTTTCATAGAAGCAAGTCTTCAGCCAAGTTGCTAATATTGTGGGTGGCAAGACCTCGCTTGCCTTGGGCACCAAAAGCTCGTATCATTTAGCATATTTTGGTGCAAGTTTTGCTTAAAGGATATATGAAGGTACGAGCGCATGCAAGCCGGGAGGTGTACATAAGGGCAAATGCCATCGCAAGTGGCGCATGCGCTTGGGCACGGCAATATAAGGCAGGAGGAACACTTGCATGACCATAGAAAAGAGTAACGAGTCTTTTTCTCATTGGGAAGGATTAGCCGACTAGGAACGTTGAGACGTAGGAGATAATAGTGGTAGGAGATATGATGACAGGCACAGCAAAGAGTCCTATGAGGTAGGGAAGATGCAGGGCCACACAAGGCCTATCAAAAGATATTCCCTAACAAGCTTGTCACCCAGCTGTGTTTCTATGTGTAGGCAAGTCATGATTAGAGAACATGGCATGGCATAGTTGGGGTGTCGGCATGCAGAGAATGCTCTGTCTCTCTCTCTAACCCCCCCCCCCCCCCCCCCCCCCAACCACTACACACACACACATCTCATTTTCACACTAAAGACACTTTTGACACCACCAGTACTCCTCAAACGTAGGCCACAGATCGTCCAAGACGTTGTCTAAGATGACTCTTCTATACCTTTCTCCACCTTTGGCTAAGATCAACTGAAGCTATAGCTCTTCTAGCTGGTGTTACTGAAAAAAATATATATCTGCAATGGACATCAGACTTTCGTAATGCATTGTATATCAGAGCTAGTTATATATATAGAAATTCATGACTTCTGATAATTATAGAACACGTCATATATATGGATTAATTAGCTTTATGCATTAGACTAGTCCTCAGTGCATTGCTATTTGTTCAGTTCAAACATTAATGATTGAACCTAACCTCCTATGCTAATTGTGTCATTTCTTATGAGCCCCGACACCACCATATACAACCATGTCTTGTGATATATCGTATAAAGCTAAAAGCAGTGATAGTTGCAGGTGGTGCATTAAAATTTGAACGATGTTCTATCACATGGTTCTTAAATTAAATTCGCGGCCATTAACCAGGATTGAAATTAACCATGGAAGTTGGCTGCAAAAACCAGCTGAACAAACCGTTGTTGGTGATCTTGCCCTCTTATCTGCGACAAAGACTTCTCACAAATTAAATTAATCTGCATTCATCATTCTCATAAGAATTTAGGTGCCATTTATTAGGTCCTCTATTTAGGTAGCGTATCTGGTTCGAGCTAGCGACCCTCTAAATATTCTCAGGAATAGCTAGCCATAAATATCCCTTGGAGTCTCTCGGCCTCCTTTTAACCTCAAAAAAAAAAAAAAAAGAAAAAAAGCGTGGGGGGTCCCTTAGAGACTTACAATAATAATACCAAAAGACCTTTAATTAAATTCCTAGTGATACATCTAGAGACCATGGTAATATTTTTTTCTCCGACTCTAGCTCAGCGGTCTAAATCAGATCATCCTTCCGACGGCAACACCTAGGTTATATATTTGAGTGCCTCTAGTAGTGGACGAGGCATGAGCAGCCACCTTAGCCCTCAGAAGAGGAAAAGTAAAGCGAGGATGAGAGAGAAAGGAGAGGAGGGTGGGACCTGTGAGCTGTGATCATATGAGGTAGCTAGGCTTTGGATCAACTGGCCCCCCACTCTCCTCCTCTTAATGCAAATCGCGAATAGAGAGAGAGAGAGAGAGAGAGAGAGAGCGGGGGTTCATGTGCTCGCATGTGCGCCGTCCCGTTCCAGCCAGCGAAAGGGCCAACGCCATTACTCCTCCCACCCTCGTGGGTGTGCGTGCCATCCACCGCAAAACCCTTTTATTTACTTTCCCATACACCCTCCTTCCTCCCGGAGCTGGTCATGTTCCTTCTTATCATGGTCCCCCACCCCACCATCTGTACACAACTCCATACCAAATTCCAGAAAGGAATTTAACCAGGATCATAAATTGCAATGTCCATAATAATTTACCATCATAGTAGCCATGTGAAGAGGAGTACTTATGATATTTGTTACTTGTTCTACTATAAGGTAGGTGCATGCATGCATGGATGAGTTGGGTGCATGTGGTGTTACTAGGTTGGTGAAGTGTAGCTTATTTGAGCTTTCTCTAAAAGATGGACCGTAAACCGGAAGGACCACCTTGGTCATGAAGTTGTGATTTGGCTGTACCGGGCCGTTGCAATTGGTATGTAGCACTAGTCACCATCAAGGCCATCGAAGCAAATAGGATTCATTAGCTCGCTCGCCAGAAGAGCCACGAGGTTTGGATGCCAGGTTTCGAAACACTTCATATGTTTGTTTGATCATTGGTTGGATGATGCCATGCTCGAGTGGTCATTTGGGTGCCTTACAGTATGGAAGGATATCTGGGATGATGTTGAAAGATTGGACACATTGGGGATTCATGAGCTCTATCAACTTCGGATGCATTGGACCAAAGCTTTAAATTGATTCAGTTATTTGGTATATACATGGATGAGGTTGAAGGATCCTTTCCCGTCTAAATGTCTAATATCATCATATCTTCTCCATATGATGCATGATTTAATATCCTATTTTAGAGTTGTGCAACTCAAAGTTTGGATTGACCAAAGACCAAACCTCACCGTACGTGGTTAGAATATTGGCAGGCATTTAACTGAAGCCGGATTCAGTTTTTACGGGCAGTCCCGACGTATGTAGCAATTAAAGTCCATTCTTAATATGATAAATTCATCCATATATAGTACATAACATGTCTTTTATATGTGGTTTCCTACGCCATATGGAACAAACAAGCCATTTAAGATTTTCAAGACCCTCATTATTTTGTACTCCTGTACGTTATACGTATATAGCGGTGAGATAGTACATAGAATTTAAAATCAGTGGAAAATTTTTCACAATCATTCCTCTTGGTCTAAGTCAAAGGGAAAAATAATTCTAACTTCCAAGGATGCACTCCTATTATTAATAGTAACTGTGAATATTCTTTACCATATACTTAATTTTCAGGATGTCAGAAAACCGGTTAGACCTTAAATATGAAGCTTGTATCCCCATCCAATTTGACGTAACTTGACCAAATTTTATTTGGCAGAACAGTACAATATATAGACATAAATAAGAGTGTTATGGACCGGGAGAAATAATTTATACATTTCACTGGATGCTCGTTGGTCAGATTGGTCATAAGTTTGGTTCACAACAACCAAACCATATGAAGTTGCATCCTTACCTAATTAGTTATTCCTATTGAAAATGATCACATGTAAATCAAATACAACAGTAGATTTGGTGCAATGAAGACAGCAATATGAATACTTTAACTTGATGCATGTATGTGCAGATTTGAAGTTTCATGGTGTGCTACAACCCCCCAAAAAACAAGAAGAGAGGAAAGGTGGGTGAGGGACCAGTTATGGTTTAACTGAAAAAAGCTTCTGAGATAATATGTGCTGCTTGAAGATTGCTAGCTTTAAGAGGGAAGAAAAGTTATGCACAAAGCCATCTTTGATAATCCAAAAATGTCTCTCATCCAAGTATATAAGGTGGTACCCAATCAAATCTAATTTACTTCAAGAGTGAGTTTCATTTATTTGTCAGCTCTTCGAAACCCAGAACTTTCAGTATAAACAACAGCTAGCTCTAAATCCATTTTTTTAGTATATAGATTCTTTAATTTCAGTAAAGTAAAGAAGTTTGAGGCAGCAGCATCATGTTGCTAGCATTATTTGGATGGTAAGTTGGCATCAATCTTCAATGCTTGCTATTGTGGTTACGTATGCCAGCCAACTACAATCTACCATGTGGACTCATGCCATGCTTTTGGAGCCATCTATTACATTTTATGCATTCAGTTAGGGCCTTTAACTAGATTCCTTCGATAAATGCATGCCTGAATTCAACTCACCACACAGAAAGCATGAAGCTGATAAATATCAGTTTGACAGCTTTTATTAATCATGGTGATGATCCATCCAAGGAATGATGGCCATGAAAGTTTGGTGCAGGGTGCCACTTTTTCTACTGGCAAATTTTATGGCACTTATTAGTCAAGCTTTTCCTTGTAGACCATGATTAAGTAGCAAGTGTAGATTGGCTACTAATGGATTAGATTTGAAAATTTCAAATATATATGACACAATTCATACCTTTTTTTTCTTTGGATTAGCAGGCCAAGACTCTCTCATCCCTTACGGTACCAAGGGTTCACAAGGAGGTAAACGTACCACCTTCTGCCACGTGGCAACAACGTGCAGGTCTTCGAGGTACGAGGACAATTAAGGAGGGGACAGTGAAACTTCCCTCGTATAGTAAAATATAGCACCCTCCAGTCTCCACGTGCGAAAGCTGTCAGACACGTGCATGGGATGTGACGTGGCAGCTACGACGTGGGTCCCTGTCCAGCAAAACGACAAATGGCCGTCATGCTTTAGAATTCCTTTTAACCCACCCTCCCTCCAAGGCCAAAGCCGGGGTGGCGCACATGGCCTTCTAGTGGTGGCAACGCCAAAGCCTTTCCTTTCCCCTCTTTATTATATCTCTCCTTCTCCCACCTTCCTCATTTCCAAACTCCTCCCATATTTTCTTCTCCTCTTCCTTCACCACCACCTTCTTCTAATGAAGAGGCCACGGCGAGAGGAGGTGAGAGGCTGTCGGGGTGCACTCGCGGGGCCGAAAAAGGCCCATCGACGGAGAGGGAGGCGAGCCCTCCATGGGTCAGCGTCGAGGAAGGTGAGGGAGCTCCAGAGGCTCGTGCCGGGTGGAAGGGAGTTGCCTGCCGACCAGCTTTTTGTGCGCACCGCCGAGTATATCTTCCAGCTGAGGTTGCAAGTGCAAGTGTTAAGAGCTCTTTCCAACTTATACATGCCATGATGCATGGAGGTGCCCCTAGTTTATTATAGTGCTCTTATATAATTTGTTATTGTCATTATTTGAGGTAAAAATATTGTTACAGATATATTTATTTGAGTTTGGTTAAGGGGATCATGTGATGTTCTTTTGTTAGATCTGAATTGGTTTAGATATTGGCTTGATTGATGTTTACCTGATTTATTCATTTGGGACTTATTTGGGTTGATCGATGTTGATCATATGGTTTTGCACTCTGAAGGATGATTTTTTTTCTTTTTCTCTCCACATGAATTTTCCTTTTCATCTGTATGATTTTTTTCTCATATATTGAGACCCTTAGGTTTAGAATTTTTCACTAGTAAGGCAATGCGTCGATGTCAGGTGTTTGGTTTTCACCGTGTTCTTTCTTTTCGTTGAGACTCTCAGTTCTAGGATTAAATCTTCTGTCAGTTGTAAACGCTAATAAAAAAAATAATTTTACCAGTAAATGCCTTTCTGTTTGATCAGTGGTCAAGAGTTTGATCCACGGACATTATTGTTGTTTCTTTCTTTCTTTTTTCCCTCAAACCATTGAACCAGTTGAAAGTCTTTTGTGAGTGATGAATTCTTTACACATACCTTTCTGTTCATGGAATTGAAGGAGAGAGATTAAAAGCTATAACCATATACAGAATATCTACCGATCGATAGATCATGTGCGCTCTTCATTTTAAATATATATCACCTCTGTAGCTTGTGAACCTTATGTTAATTGATGTATATCTAGGTCGATCTCAAGCTAAATTCTAGATTTGTATCCATTCCTCGCAGATAATTATCTTAACAAACCACAGAGCAATTACACATACTATTGGTCAAAACAATTAGCTAAACCTATTAAAAATCTGTCAGGACATGTTTATCACCGGATTAATTATTGGTCAGCTTTTTCTGCAAAACAATGTATCCGTTTCATCATTATCCATAGTGTTTTGGTTCTTGCCGCAAGCTAAAATTTTGCTAGATCGATGAATTCTATACGGTCAGCTACTGTGTTTGGCGTCAATTCTGTCTCCTAAATGGCGTGAAAATTAGTCCATGTTCCCATCCGCCCTCTATTTCTTTTACTTTGAAAAAGACTGCATTCATATGTGGCTGGTGGAGATAGATGAAGCCACGCTATCCGTTTCTTGGAAGTCCAAAAGAAGGCATGAGGGTTTTTCAGCGACTCGGTTAAAAGAGTAGAACAGTGAACCATGCATGTACGATAAGGTAGTTCTCACATTTAGCACAGGTCACAAATATATGACACAAAACCAGGTTTCCTTTTACATCTTCCAGAGAATAACATCAGGCATGGCTCGCAGGAGAGCGTCCGGTAATCTTTTATAGCTTTATTGTAGAAAGATTAAGTCTACTTTTGCGAAAGAAACAAAGGTATCACTACCTTCCGTATTTCCATATGCAACGATATATGCCTCTCTGGCAAATGGCTACTCATACATGCTTTTCCAACGGTAGTGGGGACTACCAATATAAACAATTGACTATCAAATACATGTTTCGGTTCCTTGTGTTTCCATTTTTTTTTTCCTTAAAAAAAAAAAGTAGATAGGCACGAGAAAATCTAAAGTCTCAAAAGTCTGCAGAATATTAACTTTGGTTCCTTCAAGTAGATATAAGAATGATAGAGAAGATCACTTATAACTTCAGCTTTTCTAGGTTCTCGTGGACGGTATTTTTAAAAAAGTTGATGAGTTAGGCCTAAGAAGTGCCAAGTATTCTATCTTATCGTTGCGGTTAATTTTTTATTGCGCCCATTGTCGGAAAAAAATATCTGCAAAAAAAATTCTCACTGGTAGAAATTATGTTCGGTGGGATCCTCTGATGCTTAAGTCAATAAAAAGTAGTGAAAAGCAGATGAAGAATATTTGAATTGACAGAGTTTCAACCCAGAATTATCTTATCAATGCTGTTCGTTTACTTCCTTTTTATAGATAATTCAGATGTAACCGTCGAGCACATGATTTCGTTTTTTATGATACTAAATTATCGGATCATAATCATGAAGTAATGAGCTGTTTATACCCACCAATGACCGTGACACGTATTTGATAACCGTTTATAACAGTTAGATATATAGGTTCTACACATTCCGACCTTATGTGATCGTGGAAAGATAAGTCGACTATATGTCGGTAACTGTACTAGATCGACAGTCGTGGAGATCCGAATGAGTATCGGCCGGTAATTCTGATATGCTGATGATCTTCAGTTGGAGATTAATCAAGTTGTCCGTTGTTGGTTGATAATAACCGACTGTCGGTTGATCAATTGATTGTTAGTCGGAGTATTATGTTCATAAGACCGTTGTAGAGTCGAAGTCGGAAGTTGATTGATTTGTCCCAATAATTATCCCCCACTTTCAAGTTCAAAATGGTCTGACATATATATTATCATGTGGTCTATCATATTGGATGAAGAAAATTATCATATGCTGTTTCGAATTTCGATTTGACTATTGATATTTATAATTTTTTAAAATATAAAATTTTTTAAATTATTTTATTATTCTGATAGTTGTAAAATTATCGTTTCGCTGTCGTGGTTCAATAGCATATTCCTTCCCCTTGAGATGCAGAAGGCTTGAGGGTGCGTAGCATACATGCATTTTCTTTGCAAAGTCCACAGTTCACGTGAAGCACTGGGAAACTATGTGCTTGTTCTTGTTTGGCGGCGACGTGTTTGAGAGAAGAGACGTGGGATGCAATTTACTCGTCAATCAGTATATTTACTAAGAATCTCAAACGGTAGGGTAAGTTGTCTAGGTGCATTATTGCACAAGCGACAAACTCACTGTGACGCAGTTGAAACCTGCCTAAGAAAAAACACTTTGGAGGTTGGAGACCTCAAAGATGGTGTGGTGTGGTACCGACAAATTTAAGGGCCCTTAAGCTTGCTGACTGAGATATGGAGAGAAATAATTCCAAAATTACTTGCTATAGACTCCGTGAGTCCCCCAGCTACTTTACACAACACCAGTAGGTTTCAGAATCAAATTTATAGGCTTTGAGGTGCAACAGTTCTTTGCTACCGTTGACCAAGTACATATATTTCATGAAGTCCTACAAGAGGTACTAAGGTACCGGGCAGTCTCCACAGTATCGAGTGAGCTCATCTTAGAACACATCCCCAGGTAAACTCCCTTCTAATAATATCTCTCCTCCATGGGCCCACCGGATCGAGGCCATGGCCTTAGAGCCAATTATCGACAGACTAAAGGGTGAACCGCCTCGATCCTGAAGCTGGCATACCATGTTGCGTCACTATAATGAACAAAAACCGAGACATGGGACACTTCTCAATTTGCTCCGAAAAAATTGAAAGAAGCAACGAGAAACGAAAAAAAAATTGTTGCCATCAATCTCCTATCATATTTATTATAAATAAAAAATATTTATAAAATATAATTTATATTGATTAAAATTATATTTGATGAAAATTTTTTGATATTTAAATCAATAAAAAATGATGAACAACTGATAAATATTTAAAAAAATAATGTATCAGTTCAAAAAAAAATCCTTCTCAAATACTATTTATTTATTTTTTTATAAATAAGTTATTATTAATTATTCAGTTAGATACGTAGATCCCACTTATTTCAGCATTATATAATCATGAGATAGGCGATTATGCCCATCACTGATCATGTTCTGGCCATTATGTGCTTTCTGCACTAGCAGTTTCTGATACGTCGAATCTATGTCGGCAATCAGAATATATCAATCGTATGTCGGCAGTTGTAAAAGTCCAAATGATCATCGGATGGCAACTCTGATATGCGAATGGTCTTCAGTCTGAAATCAGTTAAATCGTCATAGTCAGAATTTGCTAGGGATGGTTGAGAATAGTCGACTGTTGGTCGGCCAACTGATTGATAGTCGGCGATTCGTGCTTATCAGGCCGATTGAAAGTCAAAATCCAAAGAGTCGATTGAATTACCCCAACAGTTGCCCCACACTCCTAAGTCCAAGATCGTCTGACATGTGGATTGGCACGTGGTTTGACACGTTGGATGAAGAAAATTGCCACATATTGTCTCGAACCTCGGTTCGACTGCAGACATTAATGATTTTTTCGAAAAACGAAAGGTCTCCAGCCGTTTTGTCGTTTCGATAACCATGAGATCATCATTGGGATGTCATTTCGAGAAGATAGTCTGGCATCCAACAAATCTAAATGATTTGATTCTAATTAGTCAATTTCGACCACGTGTCCAGATATCATTGGCTCTATGCCGTTCACATGGATGGTGGTGATGTGACGTGATCTGAAGGTAGGTGCATCGAACTATCCGATCAATGATTGATTTTGATGTAGCCACGCGTCGAAAACTGGAGAAGCCTTGATTTGAATAACTTCATCCAGATCGTTGAAAAATTCTATATGTATAATATCATTTTCATTTGAATCTTCTACTGTTGCATTCGTCATTCTCTCCTGCAACAAAGGGTTCCGCCTCGGGTGCTGAGAGCTTTTAGAGCCTTCTTTGTTCTTCACGTCGTTTCCTAGTTCCAAGTTAAGTTTTCACTCCTTTCTTCTAGGTTTTCTTCTTTTTTCTTCTAGGTTTCTCTACCATCTGTCAATGGTAAGTAAGGGTAAGAAAGCGAAGGCTTTAACTTCTCAAGATAGTTGATCGGAGAATCCGATCGATGATTCTCTTTCGGATCCGAAGATAGATATTTCTTCTTTATCTGGATCCAATATTGATCGACTCTAAAAATAGTATCATATTCCGAAGCAATTTCAGCTCTTTGCTCCTGGTTTGAATAGTCGAATGAATTCTCCTCCTTCGGATCAGGTTGTATTTTATGTAGAGGACCTTCAGACCAGTCTTCGATTTTTGATTTCAGAGTTTGTCCAAAATCTTCTTGATTATTACCGTCTTTGTCCTACTCAATTAGCCCCGACTCCATTCGGCTAATTATTAGTTTTATTTTGTTGTGTCGTCTCATTCTGACCAACTCTCGTCCTTCTCTTTTTCGAGCCTTCTTCATCCTTCGTCCTCACCCAAAAGCCAAGGATTGGTGATTTTTCAACCTGAGGAAGGGTCTGTCTTTTATTTTCGATCTTTCATCATCCATTCATGGGTGGAAGAATCAATTTCTTTTTATCTCTTCTTCATCTTCTTGGAGCTTTCTTTCGTCCTGGAGCGATCCGAGAACCGGCTCCAATGAACATAGTTGGGTCCATATTATTGATCAGGAAGATTTTCTCCGACTCAAAGATATGGAAGTCCCAATGCAGCGAGAGCTAATGATGGAGCAAGCTCTCTATGATGTCGGACTTAGTTCGGTGACTTCTTTAGGTATAACATAGTTGGTCGCTTTATTTTTTATTTATTTCTGAACTTTGTAACTAAACTTTGATCTTCTGATTGTAGCTATACGATCGATAGTATGAGTCTCAGCTACTGACATTCGTCAATATGCTGTCAAGAAGAGAGCAACGACCGATGCTGGATCATTAATTTTTCATTAATTTTTCTCACCATCACTATATTGACGAGCCAATCGGGATAATTAGTTTTTCTAATGAAGCCAACCGCGAGGAGCTTGTCGACTTCTTCATCGATGACCTCTGCCTTTTAGGAGCAAAATGTCTTTTCTTCTGCCTCACCAATCTAACTTTAGGATCAATATTCAATCAGTGAGTTATTACTTTTAAAAAAATTTCTGACATATCGATTGCCGATCGAGCAAAAATATCAATATTTGCTTTTAATAGATTCACCAGTTGTTGTCATTCTGGATCAGACAATTATGATCCAATTTAAACTATCTTCTCAGGATTATCTTCTCTCAATGGGATAGAAATCAGTTGCTCGGCTGATTCTCCTATTTCTTCATTTTCTCTTTGGTCCAATTTATCAGTAGACAAAGAGTCTTCAGATTGATTATTCTTTGTAGAGATCATGAAGCAATGTCGAGCAAGTTGTTGATCTTCACATATTTTTCCAACTCCATTTTTTATTAGAAATCAGATCAACAAATGATATGTTAATACTATCACTTTAAAGGTATTGAGTCCTAATCGTCCAAATATGGCATTGTAAGCCGAAGAAACTCGAACGACTGTGAATATCAAGAGAATGATATTTTATTATGAATTTATTCTCATAGTTAGTGGAAGAGTAATTTTTTCTTCCATGGTAACTGTATCTCCAATAAAACCGACTAATAATTTTGAGACTCTTCTGAGTCGTTCAGTCGGTAGTTGTATTCGAAAGAAAGTCGAGTAAAAAAAAATATCAGTAGAACTTTTATTATCGATTAGAATTCTTTTTATATCATAATTTGCTATCATTATTGAAATGACAATAACATCATCATGGAGGGTTTGTATTCTTCGAACATCATCTTTCGAAAAAGAGATTACATTGTGAAGTCATCATTTTTTTGTCGACTCTTCTTCAGAAGTTACCCCCAATCCTTCGATCGTCCAGAAATCATGTTGATCACTCCCTCCATTAGCCAATTAATGATTATTTCCTCAACTTGTGGCTGAGGTTGGTGGAAGGTTAAGTCGGACGATCTCATCGGAACTTTTCGAGATAGCCACATCGGATCATGATCTCTATTTCATCCCTGAGTTAAATATATTATTCGATATCATGACCATAATCACAATAAAAATGATAATACTTTTTTTGTCGCAACTCCTCGGTAGCGCTTTCATCAATGGAGGATGTTGAAGATACTCTTCTCCTTCGATCTCCATTAAAATCTATGCACGAGAAGCAAAAAGAGGAGTATAGGAGTCATGCCTAATGCCATAGTTATTCGGCCTTGGACTCCATCGATGGGATGAAGCTTCTTTATTGATTGTTGACCGACTTGATTTGGTCAGAGCTTCACTTTTCTTTGGTTTCTTTTTCTGACCTTTTTCTTTTATTTGGTGCCGGTCAGAAGTACCTTCGTCCGTGCGAATATACTTATATGCACGCTCCAAAAGTTTAGCATAGGTCTGAGGAAGAATTTTATCCAGAGAATGGATAAATTTAGATCTCTTCAGACCTCTTTCCATGGTCAAAATGATCATATCTTCATTTAAGTTCCTGATCTTAAATGTGACCTGTTAAAGCAAGTCACAAAGTCTCTCAATGTCTCTGTCTCACCTTGCTTGATGAAGAAGAGACTATCTGATGTCCGCAGTTGCTTTTGGCTAGTGCTAAAATGGATCACGAACAAATGTTCGAGCTACTCAAAAGAAGTTATGCTCTCTGACTAAAGCCCAAAATATCATGCTCGAGCAGTCTTTCAAATAATTGTCAGAAAGTCAATGCATAAGAGGACATCGATCACCTCTTGGATCATCATGAGAGTTTTGTAACTCTCTAAAAGATCAATTGAGTCGATGGAGCCATCATATGGCTCCATCTGCGACATCTTGAATCAAGATGAGATCGGCTTGTCCAAGATATGCTGAGAGAGAGATTGGGCAATGTGAAAGTCGAGATCGTTGGAGGACTTTCGACCTTCCACCTGGAGTCGGATAAGTTGGTGGTCGATCTCCTTAAATTTATGCTCATAGTCATCGAGCCGCTGTTGCTAAAAAAATTCAGAGATAGAATCCCCTGAAGAACTTGAGGATGGAGAAGCAGAAAGTACACACGACCTCTTCTCCTTCTTGATGCTATGTATATGGGAAGGAGAGGGAGATCGTCATGAATGATGAGCGACATGATGACAGTGCTGAGAAAGTGATCGCTCGACTCGATGAGAACGTCGAGACGGTCATCGTTCTGGAGATGAAGAGGATGAGTGCCGTGGAGGACAGCGGCTGCACCTGGATGGCACTGAATGCGCCACTGGCTCCTCTACCAGCGGCTGCTGTTGTTGCTGTGTCTGCTATTGTTAGAGACTGTATACCGTCTCTATCAACACCTTCATTTACTGCATTAATGCAGTAATTTATACATTCATAGTGATTACAAGACGTAAAGAGCTGGGCTCTGCCAATGGAGGTGGGGGAGGGAGATCTTTCTGATGGAAAGATTGCCTCGCAGATCTTGTAGAGTTATTTTGAGCTCTAATTTTTATCATAGTTTCTCGTAATCTCTCCCTACCTGATGCACCAATCTATTGCGGCCAATCCTCTATTGCACCTATTGTCGGTGAAAAGTACCTGCAAAATAAGGTTCACACTGATCAGAATTATGTCCGGCAGGGATCCTCCAATGCTTAAGTCAGTGAAAAGTAGTGAACAGCAGATGAATATTTAGAAAAGCAGAGCATTAGCTCAAAAAGAGTCCTTCCCAAATGCTGTTCATTTACCTCCATTCATAGATTGTTGTTGGTAATCATTTGTAACGGTTAGACATGTGGATCCCACTTACTTCGATATGTGATCGTGGGTGTCACGCTACAAATCTGGGACATAACACGATCATGCTACCGAGGGATGGGGCCCACGATAACACGAAGTCAAATTCATCTTCTTAAATATAATAACAGGTGCATCATAAATAAATATAATAATAAAGTTCAATTCAAATATTTAATTAAACCAAAACTGGTTCAGAGCATCTAAATCAAAGGTAAAAAAAAATAATCCAAGCCTCAAAATTCATAATAGCTACAATCCATAAACATAAACTGAATTTCTAGTATAAAATTTTCAAGCTTGCTTTGTTGATCTCCAATCCTGGATTCCTTTTTCACCAGTCCTAGCCTTATTTCTCTGTACATGAAAAAGAAAATAAAAAGAATATGAGCTACACTAGCTCAGTAAGTAGACTTTCGCTTCCTTACCGGATCAAGTATAAATTTTCTATGATAATGCATCATTTAGCAAATAACAATTATTATAAAAATAAATATTTTATAGAGCATATAATAAAATAAGTTATAAGCTTATCATGCATGCATAAATTATGTATATTTTACAATCATGAATCATAAATTATTTCTTTCATGTATTCGTGTCATGTTTCAAAAAAATTACTCACAGATGTTCGTGCTAAGGTCACTATTATACCCGTGACAGGGTCATATTTCTTAATCGACAGAGTTCTTAATTCATATGTCAATTTTATACCCGCTGGCAAGATCATGTTTCGTGTGGATGCTAGCTCCGGATGTCGATCTTTCCGAAGAAATTCGTTCATAGCTATCTGAGAGCCTTTGAAATCCTTATATCTTTTTCTTAAAACATAAGTATACATAGATGGAAAGAAACAATAAAATTCATGATTCATAATCATGCTATTTTTATAAAATATATTCATAAAATTAATGCTCATAATAAAATATAATTTTTGACTTCACATATGCTGATCCTTAATTTATGAAAAATATGATTTCATCGATAACAATTCTTTGCATGAAAATATGATCATTTAAAAATAAATAAGGAGCATAAGATCCACTTACATCGATCATCCTAGACCTTTTAAAATATTAAATCATCATTAAATTTTATTTCATATATATAATAAAATTACATAATATAAAAAGATAACTGACTTGATGGCCAATAAATCCCCCCTTCGACTCTAAATCGATTCAAGGTCATAGATTCTTAGGAGTAAAAAAGATGGCCTAATAGAAGATCCATAGAGATTTTTAGAGAGAGAAAGAAGGAAAAAAATTTTAGAGAGAGAAATTTTTAGAGAGAGAAAGTAGAGAGAGAAAATCTAATTTTAGAGAGAGAAAATAATGGTTTAGACTTAAGAGAGAGAGATGAGAGAAACTTTCTCTCATTTTTTTCTTTTCCTTTTTCTTTTTCTTTTCTTTTTCTTTTTCTTTCCTTCTTCCCATGGCCTTCTCTGGCCGAAACAGGGGCTTTCTTCTCCGATGAAATCCGACGACACCTGTCGCTGGCAGTCATGCCCACAGATACGAAAAAGAAGGAAGAGGAGAGAGGAAGAGGAAGGAGAGACTATCTCGAGCTCCGATGACCACGTCGGTGACAAATCGCAGTGAACACGAGTCAAGGGGCCGCAGCTTCAATCGGAGAAATCGGAGAGGAAGAGAAGGAGGAAGATCTGTGGGGGGTTCTTAGGAAGGGAGAAGGCCTTTTTATAGAGAGCCCTAGGACCTCTGGTAGTCCTAGGACTCCCGATCCCATCGAGGCTCATCGGAGAAGAAGACTCCTATCAGGAGTCTTCTTCCTGATTTCTCTCTCTTTTTTTTTTTGATGGGCTTCTGAGCTGGGCTTAAGGCCCAAATATCGATTATTACATTCTATTCCCCTTAAAAAAGTTTCATCCTCGAAACTTAATATATCTTTATTTTCAAATAAGTGGGGATATCTTAACTTCATATCATCTTCAAGCTCCCATGTAGCTTCTCTCTCTTCATGATTGCTCCAATGAATCTTCACATGTGGAATGATGCACCGTCTTAGAACTTGCTCTTTTCGATCGATAATTCAGAAAAAAAATTCTTCATAGGTTAAGTCTTCATGAACTTGCAATGGCTCATACTTTACCATATTATTTGGATCAGGTACAAACTTTCTCAGTAATCAAACATGAAAGATATTATGCACTTTGGATAAATCTGGTGGTAAAGCTAGTGTTGCTCCTTGAATTAATTTTGATAATTACAAAGTATTTGAGAGGGTTACTAATAATGTTGACTTAAAAAAAGATTTATTGTATTTCAGGGGCAAAATCATAATTTTATCAAGTTCTGATTCGAAAGTCTCAAGAGTAAGAGCAGAAGATTTGTAATCTATTGGAGGTAATTTCAATATTTTTGGATGTATATTTTGAAAGAAAATCATGTTTATAAATTTGAATCGACCTCATGAGTCGACTCATGGCAAAAGAGGCTGAACGGCACGTTATTTTTAGCTGGCACACACAATTGAGTCGACCTCTGTGTATGAGTCGACCTCTGTAGCTGTGCAAGCCAAAAATACAGAACTGTCAATTTCTGTTCTGCACCATATGAGCTGACCCCATGAGTCGACCCCTGTGCATGAGTCGACCCCATGAGTTGACCCCTGTGCATGAGTCGATCCCTGCGACGGAAAAGTTCCGCAACGGCTAGTTTTTAGCTCATTTTGGCTGTATTTAATGCCCATTTAATGTGCTCCAACGGCTCTATTTCAGTCCAGATTACTCTCCACCATTATTTGAAGTTATAAAAGGCACTTAAAGGAGGGAATCAAAGAAAAGAAAAAAAAAATTTTGAAAAGGTTCCTCAAGCATTCATTTCAACCCTAAGCAAAAGCCCTCTTAAAAGTTCAAGAAGCTTTTATTTCAAGTTCACCAACCCCTCAAGAGCTCATTCAAGTCTTCAACCACCTTGAAGAAAATCAGAAGAGCTTTGTTCTTATTGTGTAAAGTGTATTTAAAGCTTTATTTGCTCATTAAAGGAGCTACATTTGTATTTCCATGTGATTAACTGTTATACTCTGTTTTGAGTTGATATTTTATTTTGGAAGAGTTTCAAAACGTGGAAAGATTGATCCGAACCTTGAATCGGATTATATTGGGTTGGCTTGTACCCGAAAAATAAGTGTTCTAGCTTAGAATAGCTAGAGTCGGAGGTTCCGACGTTGTATTGAGTTGGCTTGTATCTGAAAAATAAGTGTTCTAGCTTGGAATAGCTAGAGTCGGAGGTTCCGACGTTGTATTCGGGTTGAATACGGTTTAGTGGATTTGAATTCTCAAGTAGGAGCTTAGGGAGTGGATGTAGGTGTAAGATTGGCACCAAACCACTATAAATCTTTTTGTTTGTGTTGTGCTTGCTCTCCTTTTAAATTTTCTTATCTTCTTACATTGTTGGATCCAACTTCTACACCTTGCATAAATTTCACTCTCCACATTTATCCTGTTCATTGTTAAGTAATCTTCTTAGTTGTAAGTTGATTTTTAAATTTTAAAAGAAACCCAATTCACCCCCCCTCTTGGGTTGTATAGCTGGGCAACAGCTAGTTCGTAAGCAACATCTCTTACTCGGCTCAAAATTTCAAAAGGTCCAATATATCGCAGACTCAGTTTGCCATGTCTCCCAAACCTCATGACACCCTTTGTAGGTGATATTTTTAGAAAAATATGCTCACCGACCTGAAATTCTAATTCTCTTCTTTTTCTATCTGTCCAACTCTTCTGTCTATCCTGTGCTGCCTTGAGTCTTCTCTTGATCAGATAAATTTTTTCTCTAGCATCTTGAACTAACTCGGGACCTATTAATTTTTTTCACCCACTTTATCCCAATACAGAGGAGATCTATACTTTTCTTCCATATAGGGCTTCATAGGGTGTCATCTTGATACTAGAATAAAAACTATTGTTATATACAAATTCAATCAGTGTCACATGATTATCCCAATGTCCTCCGAAATCGAAAGCACAAGCTCTTAACATATTCTCAAGAGTTTGAATTGTCCTTTCAGATTGGCCATCGATCTGAGGATGGAAAGCAGTACTAAGCCACAATTCTATCTCCAAAGCATCTTGAAAACTTTTTCAAAATCTAGATACGAATCGTAGATCTCGATCAGATACAATACTTATTGGAACACTATGCAGATGTACAATTCCATCAATATACATCCGGGCTAACTTATCAAGTGGAGTACCAACTCAAAAATATAGAAAGTGAGCTGATTTAGTAAGCCGATCAATAATTACCCACACTGCATCATTTTTTCTTGCTATCTTTGAAAGTCCTGTAACGAAATCTATCATGATATGCTCCCATTTTCATTCTGGTATCTCTAATGGTTTTAGCAAACTAGCAGGTATTTGATATTCGGCTTTCACTTGTTGGCATACCAAGCATTGAGATACAAACCGAACTATCTCCTGCTTCATTCCATTCCATCAGAAATATTATTTTAAATCTCTATACATCTTTGTACTACTGGGATGAAAGGAGAAACAAGATTTATGGGCTTCTTCCAAAATTTTTTTCTTTAGTTCAGGATCCCTGGTATACATAATCTGTTCCCAAAATAAAGAGTTCCATCTGTATGTAGCCTAAGCTCAGTTCGTAACCTTTTCTCCATGTCCTTCTTAAACTAACACAAATGAATATCATTCTGTTGGACCACTTTTATCTATTCGATCAATACTGGTTGTATCATTAAATTGGCTAACACATTTTTAACATCGGTACAAGTCACTTCAATTTGCAAATCTTCAAGATCTCTCAGAATTTGTTGCTAAAAAGATAGCAAAGTCATCACATTTGCTGAAGACTTCCTATTAAGTGCATCTGCCACCGCATTGACTTTTTTAGGATGATATTTAATATTTAGATCATAATCTTTTAATAGTTCAAGCAACTTTCTTTGCCTCATATTCTGCTCTTTTTGAGTAAATAAGTATTTTAAGCTCTTATGATCCGTAAAGATTTCACATGATTCTTCATATAAATAATGTCGCCAAATCTTTAAAGCAAAAATAATAGCTACTAACTCCAAATCATGTGTCAGATAATTCTACTCATAGGTTTTTAGTTGTCCAGAAGCATAAGCTATGTCCTTATCATTCTGCATCAATACACAACCTAATCCCTTCTTGGAAGCATCACTATAAATGACAAATCCTCCATTACTAGATGATAAAGTAAGAACTAGGGCAGATATCAATCGTTGCTCAGATCTTGAAAACTCTACTTACATTCACTGCTCCATTCAAATTTTATTCGTTTCTGAGTCAAGCGGGTTAGAAGAATTGCAATTTGAGAAAATTCATTGACGAATCTTCTATAATAACTAGCCAAGCCTAAGAAGCTCCTAACTTCCGTCACATTAGTCGGATGAGGCCAATTCACCATGGCTTCTATCTTCTATGGATTGACTGAGATTTCTTCCTTAGATATTACATGGCCGAGGAAGACAACACTATCCAACCAGAACTCACACTTACTAAGCTTGGCGAAGAGCTTCTCTTCTCTCAAAGTCTGAAACACAATCCTCAAATATCTCTTATGTTCCTCTATACTTTTAGAATAAACTAGGATATCATTAATAAAAACAACAACGAATTGATCCAGATACGGCTTGAAAATTCTGTTCATCATATCCATAAAAGTAGCCGGTGCATTGGTTAGTCCAAAAAGCATTACTAAAAATTTATAATGGTCATACTTGGCTCTGAATGCAGTCTTAGGTACATCTTCATCTCTAATTCTTAGTTGATAATAGCCTGATCGTAAGTCAATTTTGGAGAAAACTTATGCATCCTGAAGTTGATCAAATAAGTCATCTATTCGAGGAAGAGGATATTTATTCTTTATGGTTACCTTGTTCAACTCCCGATAGTCAATGCATAAACACATGCTCCCATCTTTTTTTTTCACAAATAACATAGGAGCTCCCCAGGGTGATGTACTTGGTCGGACAAACTTTTTATTCAAAAATTCTTGCAGTTGATCCTTTAATTCTCGTAATTCTACGGGAGCCATCCGATAAGGAGGTTTTGATATAGGTCTGGTCCCTAGTGTGATATCAATTTTAAATTCAACCCCATGATCTGGAGGTAGTCTGGGTAGTTCATCTGAAAAATATCAGAAAATTTCTTGACAATTGGGATATCGTCCAACTTTATCTTTTCCTTCTCGGCATCTACTACATGGGCCAAAAATACTTTGCATCCTTTCCTTAAAGTTTTTCTTGCATTCATGATTGAGATAACACTCAAAGATTGTTTGGGTTCCGTATTATGAACTTCATCTTGAAAGAAAAATTGTGGTTCATCCGAAATTTAAAATACTACTCTTTTTCTAAAATAATCAATATGAGCATGGTACGAAGATAACCAGTTCATCCCAAGAATAATGTCAAAATCATGCATATTTAATTGAATCAAATCTGCTGTTAATTCTTTTTCTTCTATTTGGATTATGCAATTCTTAAAAATAATGTTAGCAACAGCAATATTTTTAAGAGGTATGCTAATATATAATGGTTCATTTAATTTTTCAGGCACACAATTCAAAGAAGTAGCAAACTTGAGAGATATAAAAGAGTGAGAAGAGCCAGAATCGATTAGCACACGAGCATGAATAGAATTGACTGGGATAGTACCTGTCACCACTTGATCACTTGCATTGGCCTTCTGTTGGTTTAAAGCAAATACTCATGCATTTCCTTTCTGTTTTTGATCAACTGGTTTGTTAAGTCTAGAGTCATCTTTTTTCTTATTTGGACAATCACGAGCCATATGTCCTTTCTCGCCTTATAAGAAGCATGCTCCTATCCTCTTGAGACAAGATCCATTATGATTTTTTTCACAGTATGAGCAGGATATAGATTTTTTCTTCTTATCAAAGTTATTATTTTTAAAATTTTTCTACTGATCCTTTAGATTTTTTGCTGATCTCGATCTCTTCCTATCTCCTCTTTTTAGATCTGACCTTTTCAATTCAGACTCCACTTTCAAAGCTCGCTCCAGTATGTCTTTATAATTATTGAAAATATGAGAAGACAGACGGGGTCAAATTCCATATCTTAGATCTTGTTCGAATCTATTAGCTTTACTCCTTTCAAACTCCATAAGCTGAGGGCAGAAGCGGCCTAGCTTATTAAATTTGTTAGCATATTCTAACACTGTCATATCATCCTTTTGCTTTAAGACTGAAAACTTATTTTCTTTTACCAATCTCATTATTCCAGGAAAGTACTGATCATAAAATAGAGGTGGGTTGAGCCTTCTGAATCTCTCATAGTATGACTCCATAGATAATGTAGGTCGAAGAGCAGCTTGTGCCTGCTGCTGGATAAGCTGAGCCACCACTTGACATACACTAGCAATGTCCACCTGAGTGGCCGGTGCATCAGGAGCCCGATCAACTGGTTGATTGGCAGCTCTCCGCGACGTCAATCTTGCTCCTCTTGTCCTAGCAGTCATATTTGCCAAGGTCTCATCCTCCCTGTCGCTCATCACTTCCTAGTCAAATGCTAACATTATTACATTTTTTATAACAGAGCTGTAGTACGGTTAATAAAATTTTTTATCCTTTTTTATTCATTTAAGTCAGAGTCTAACTATACGTAACCTAACTACCCGCTCTTAGGTTTTAAGTGCTACCCATGATTAAACTATAGCTCTGATACCATAAAATATCACACCCCAAATTCGAGACATAACACGGCCATGCTACCGAGGGATGGGGTCCACGATAACACGAAGCCAAAATTTATCTTCTTAAATATAACAACAGGTGCATCATAAATAAATATAATAATAAAGTTCAATTCAAATATTTAATTAAACCAAAACTGGTTCAGAGCATCTAAATCCAAAGGTAAAAAAAAAATAATCCAAGCTCCAAAATTCATAATAGCTACAATCCATAAACATAAACTGAATTTCTAGTATAAAATTTTCTAGCTTACTTTGCTGATCCTCAAGCCTGAATTTTCTTTTCACCAGTCCTAGCCTTATTTCTCTGTACATGAAAAAGAAAACAAAAAGAATATGAGCTACACTAGCTCAGTAAGTAGACTTCCACCTCCTTACCGGATCCAGCATAAATTTTCTATGATAATACATTATTTAGCAAATAACAATTATTATAAAAATAAATATTTCATAGAGCATAAAATAAAATAAGTTATAAGCTCATCATGCATGCATAAATCATGTATATTTCATAATTATAAATCATAAATTATTTCTATCATATATTCGTGTCATGTTTTAAAAAAATTGCTCACAGACGTTCATGCCAAGGTCACTATTATACCCTGACAGGACCATGTTTCTTAATCGATAGAGTTTTTAATTCATATGCCAACTTTATACCCACTGGTAAGGTCATATTTTGTGTGGATGCTAGCTCCGAATGTCGATCTTTCTGAAGAAATTCGTTCATAGATATCTGAGAGCCTTTGAAATCCTTAGATCATTTTCTTAAAACATACGTATACATAGATGGAAAGAAACAATGAAATTCATACTTCATAATCATACTATTTTCATAAAATACATTCATGAAATCAATACTCATAATAAAATATAATTTTTGACTTCACATATGCTGATCCTTAATTTATGAAAAATATGATTTCATCAATAATAATTCTTTGCATGAAAATATGATCATTTAAAAATAAATAAAAAGTATAAGATCTACTTACATCGATCGTTCTAGACCTTTTAATCTTCCTTAAATGAATCAGACAGTCCTATTTAAAATATTAAATCATCATTAAATTTTATTTTATATATTTAATAAAATTACATAATATAAGAAGGTGACTGACTTGATGATCAGTCCAATAAATCTTCCCCTTCGGCTCTAAATCGATTCAAGATCATAGATTCCTAGGAGTGGAAAAGATGGCCTAATAGGAGATCCATAGGGCTCTTAGAAAGAGAAAGGAGGAGAGAGAAAATTTTTAGAAAGAAAAAAATTTTAGAGAGAGAAAGTAGAGAGAGAAAATCCAATTCTAGAGAGAGAAAATAATAGTTTAGACTTAAGAGAGAGAGAGATGAGAGAAACTTTCTCTCATTTTTTTTTCTTTTTTCTTTTTCTTTTCTTTTTCTTTTTCTTTCCGTCTTCCCATGGCCTTCTTTGGCCGAAACTGGGGTTTTCTTCTCCGACGAAATCCGACGACATCTGTCACCGGCAGTCGTACCCACAGGCACGAGAAAGAAGGGAGAGGAGAGAGGAAGAGGAAGAAGGGACTACCTCGAGCTCCGATGACCACACCGGTGAGAAATCGCGGTGAGCACAAGTCGAGGGGCCGCGGCTTCAATCGGAGAAATCGGGAAGGAAGAGAGGGAGGAAGACCGGTGGGGGGTTCTTAGGAAGGGAGAAGGCCTTTTTATAGAGAGCCCTAGGACTTCTGGTGGTCCTAGGACTCCCGATCCCATCGAGGCTCATCGGAGAAGAAGACTCCTATCGGGAGTCTTCTTCCCGATTTCTCTCCTTTTTTTTTTGATGGGCTTCTGGGCTGAGCTTAAGGCCCAAAGACCGATTATTACAGTGGGATAGGCGGGTTTACCTACCACTGATCATATTCTGACCATTATGTGCTTTCTGTGCTGGTGATTTCTGATACGCCGACTATGTCGACAATCAGAATGTGTCGATCATATATCGATAGTTATGGAAGTCCGAATGACCATCGAATGATAACTCTAATATGCCAATAATCTTCGATTTGAAATCAGTTAAGTTATCATAGTCGGAAGAATAACCGACTGTTGGTCGATCAACCGATTGATAGTCAGCATTTCATACTTATCAGGCCGATTGAAAATCAAAATCGAAGGATTTGGCTGAATTGCCCCAACAGAACTAGATAGAAATTATCGAATGCAAAGAACTCTAAAAAATCTTCTCAAAAAGGATAATGGAAGAGCTAAAATATGATTTAAAATCTCTGAAAAAGTCTTACACCCATTCTCTTCCATAAAAACTAAAACAATAAATATAGTTCAAGCTCCCGATTGAGCTAAGCACAATCATCTTGGAACTAATTGAATCAAGCTTATTATATTGTTGCACGTGCATAGAAACAAAGCAGCAAGGCTTGTTTGGTATCATGTTTTTGCTTTTTACAAACAATTGTAGAGAGAGGACTCCTGTCATTCATTACTTTTGTTTCCAGCTCTCTTGATAGCGATAAATCTTTCCTACCACAAGCTCTAAGGATTTTATAAATAGTTAAAAAAGTTTTCGTAGTACATAGTTGCTCATATTTGTTCAATTTAGTTCAATTTTTCTCTACATTTTTAAAAATTAAAAAAAAAAACAAAACAAAACAAAAGAAATACCAAACGGACCAGAGTTCCACCAATATCAACATAGCCCTCTTTTTAGCCCATCGGTCATTCATAGGTCGCATCCTCCACTCATCACTGGCCCAGAAGTAGGAAAAGCCGACCGGGCCTGGCGCGTGACTCCCGGCTATCCAACAAAGCAACAACTCATGCACACCAACAATCGTCATCAAAGCTGGACAAGTGTGATGTGAGAGGATTTAAGAACCATGGTAGCCGATTGAGAGCCCAAAACTCCACAAAGACCAACAAGAAATATTCCTGGATAACCTTTCCGCAGGCTGGTAGTATGCATCAGAACGAGAGAAGGATTTAGAGCATGGTGAACCAAATCTTTGCTTGAGAAGCTACCAGCAAAATACAGTGTAGGATATTCAAACAATTTGTGCTTGATGGTTTCAACAGCAGGGTGATGACATCTTGGGCATAGAGGAATAGGAACAAGTCCGCGACTATGACACAACACATGGCACAAAAGAAGTCGAAGAAGCTTGACAAGGCTTAAAAATGAAGAATTTATCTTTGGGAACAGCAAAAAAAATTTCCAAATGGGCCACGATGGATCGTTTAGCAGCTAGAGCACTGTCAATAAGAAATTTGTAATCTTGATCCACATTAACTTCATCACCTTTTGCATTACTCCATAAAAATAAGGCTCTATGTTGTCCAATATGCATGTCGCACAACTCTAACGAACACAATTTTAACTATTTTATCATATCTCTTTTCATGCTTTGAAGAAGAGAACTAAGGGAAAGGCAAACTCCCTTCTTTTTTTCTTTTTTTTTTTTGGTAAATGAACTCCAATATTTTTAAAAAAAATTGAAAAAAAACTGTACTTATCCATGGATGAACAGCATATAAACCTTTAATCAAATTGCGGAATCGCAATCATATGTCTTTCATTTCCATTCTGCATGCCCAAACTCTGAAACACTTTATTAAAGTTTGAGAATAATTTATAATGCGCTTTGACATGACAGTGGTGCATCCCGTTGGTACTTAATTTCTGACCAGAAATTTATGGATAAAGAGAAAGAATCATAACTTTATATAAATAAATCGCAGCTGGATGAGGGAATCGGCGTTTGCGATTTTGCCAATCCTCCATCTTTGTTCTGCAGCTAATGGTTATCACAAAAGTGGATATGATTTTTTTACTGAAAACGGTGCTTGCTAAGAAACTTTCAGAGTTCTCAGTCGTCACCCGGAAAAAAAGCATATAGCTTATATTCCCGCAAACTCTAACCCACGCAGCCGCGAAAGAAATCCTCAGATTACCAAAAAATTGGCAAGGTCAAAGTCTAATACATGCATGAAGTTTTCTTTTTGTCCAAAGCACTAAAGCCGACAGGACAAATCCAACCAGAATCTGACCCCTATATAATTGGTATGAGGCTTGGTTGTTAGAAAGGCACACATTAATAATAATGCAGATGGCTTGGCATAGAGACAATTGCCGGAATTGAAGGATTGATTGGGTCAAAAGGTAGTGCAAATAATGCAGATGGCACCATCCGATACTCATATAAAAAAAAAAATGACATTGCATGCTCTATTTTTGAATGCAAGGGCATGATTTCGGAATAAAAGATGTCAAACAAAGACGATCATTGACAAGGAAAGGGCTGGAAAACCATCCTTTCAGAGAATCAAGCCACTCAACATCCCGTTTAACAAGAATAACAGGAGATTATATAAAAGTATATAGCATTAAACATAGAAACCTGCCTTACAAGGTGCTGGAAGCTTGACCTTTCTAAAACATAGACTATTTACAGCAAAAATTCGTCGAGGATGGTTTCTTATTTACAGTGATATTTACAGAAGAATTATATATACATATGTACATACCCAAAATGAAACAAATCCCTAATGGGAGGCAGAAGGCGAGGGGTTAAACAATGTAAGCAATTAGCCACTTCAATAATCCCCAATCAAAAATGTGCAGAACTTTCAATGCTTATCAACCAAGCAGTTCGCTTCAGCATCTTCACAACAATAATCCAGCTGGAATTTCAAACCACCCCATTTCTCTCTCTGTTTTTTTTTTCTTTTTTTTTTCCCTTCTCTTATCCAGTTTTTTGTTTTCATCCTTTTCCCTTTTTAATGATGTAGTAAAAGCATAGGATATTTGAAAGATAAAGAACGCATGTTTATAGAAGGCCAAGCTAAACAATCAGTTTGTCCATGAGATCAGGAGTTCTGAAGAGATGAGAGCCACTGTTCTATGTAATTCTTGCCATCTGCAAATAAAATTTGATAAAGCATTGGAAAACAACTTTTCTACATAATAAAACTACATCAATCTCATATTGTTCAAGCATTTGTTATAGATGCATCCGACCTGCACTGAAGGACAAATTATATAAAAAGTCCTATATCAAATTAACAAAACAATGATTTGCAGCTAGCAGCAAAATCAAGCAAAAAATTTCAAGTATCAACCACTAAAATATGTAAACAGTTAAAAATTGATCACTATTTCATCTATTATTTTTGCCCAGTTTGATACACCAAGAAGAAATATCCCTTTACCATGAAAACTAAATCATTACAAATAGACTCAAAACATCACATGCAGCAGTTCAGAGAAAGAAATGCAGTAGCCAAAAGAAACTAATGATGGAAACAATGCTAGTCCATGACCAGTCTCACATTGTGTAAAAATTATAACACGTCTAAAAACAGATAAACTGACGTCTATAGTACAAAATTACCGTCACAAAGAAACATAAAGGCCGAACAGAGGAAACTCCATATGGCAAGGTCAACATAGGGTATCAGTAATCTGGATCTTGCATTTTCACACCCAGAATGTGCTGGAAAAATGGAATCTGAAACTCTTATCAAATATTATGAGTTTTCTGACCCCAAAAAACATTTATCAGATTGAATTTCTTTGCCACAAATATATTGTTAAATATTGGAAGGCCCACAAGTGCTCCATGCTCCTCCACTAGAATTGACCCAAATCTATGATGCTAATAGATCTACCAAAGTTGATCTGCACACACAATCATGCTTATCAACACAAAATATTCAGATATATTTGTATGAGCGCCTCCATGCATACAAGGTTGGCCATAGAGCACCGCTCAAACCTTGAAAGGCCCCATGGAAAGATTCAGCTAAGTTTACAACCAGCTTTCTACCTACATCAAACCTTCTGTGATATCGTTACAGGTTTCATGCTAAGGCATATTTAAGCACAAAAGGCGCTTTTCATAATATGTGTGTGCGTGCCTGTGTAAAGCCAGTTGGTGGCAGTCTTCTACCTTACTAGTCACAGTTTAAGCTCATACAACCTATAACTCTACCGAAAAAGAAGAAGAAGAAGAAGGTGGAAAAATAATATATTTTGCTGATTCAAGAAAAGATAATTGAGTAATAATGTTAAGAATTCCTTTCATAATCAACAAGCCTTATCCCAATTTTGTACAGCCAGCTCCATGCATCAAGTTGGGCACTCTGTATAGGCAAATTGATAAAGTGAATGTTTTGCACTAGACTAGCTCAACAGCAATATCTTGACTAGTATCATAACTTACATTAAGCTGATGAAGATTTTTCTTTGGCAGATGGGACAAAGCATATCATCAGTAGCTGGAGTCCTTGCAAGGTGAGGAAACTCCAATTTAACAAACAGATAAAAACTTTCGCCAGGAAAAACTGCAAACATTGGATATAAATAAAGAAGGTTACTTCCTCTTTCTGCCCCTTGGTGTTTAGATTTATCACCAGTGGAAACAATAGTTTTAACTGGGGCGTGACACCATTCACAACAGACCTTGAGAGTTGTTCCAGGTAGACGTTGCAAGCAACACTATGGAAACACCATTCTTTGCCTTTAATTTAAGTAATCAATGCAAAAATTAGAAGCTCTGCCAAGCAGAACCGCACAAACTGAAACAAAATGCCTAAAAACTGCTACACTGCCTATGGAAGGACAATGCACACAAGCCCACATAGAAGTGGCACACAAAACATCCATGCAAATTAGGTTGTCACACAAATTATTCAAATAATACCAAACACCACAATCAAACAATGTTAGAATGCACTCCGTAAAAGAGACCATCAGTAATATGACTGCATTTTGCATCTCATTAGCTCTACATTAATTGAGGTATTATCAAATGCTATAAATTTGGTAGCTTTTTCTAAGGTAAACTAGATGAAGTCATCAGTAGCTAAACGAGATATATCTAAATGAAGTTCAAACTTTGATGCAAAAAATAAAATAACATACTGAAATTTAACAAGATGTCAGCAGAAAGATTACCATCCATGAGGTCACCTGCACCCAGGACATGAGTCTTCAACCTCTCTGGCTGCTCACAGCGACCACGCCCATAGCACGGGACCAGGACAGCAAAGCTGTTCTCTGTTTCGCTCTCACTCTGGAAGTCAGGTGCATGGGGTTCCAACCATCCAATCGACCAATCCGAATCATCCGATTCAGAACCGGACATGCATCCCCCATCCGAGGGGACGAGGACAATATCGTACTCCCTGTCAATCCTCCTCTCTTCCCGGCTATGCCACTTCCTCTTAATTCTTCTCGACGAAGACCGCATCTTAGACCCGTTAACGGATGGGAATTTCAAGGAATCCGGCTCCCTAAACCCCGATGGGAAATCCGGAGGACTCAGAGAAGAATTATTCTGGGCTTCATGATCTGTACCGCCCCAAAGCCAGTAAGAAATACGGGTAAAAGCTACTGCCATTTTCCCTCAGAAAAAAACCTCGCCTTTGCCCAGCCACGCCTCGAATCCCCCTTTATAATCGAATTCGATCCCTCAAAAAAACTCTGGAACAAAAGCGATGTTTCTAAATCTGATGAAAAAAGAATCAAAATCAGCAACCAATCGAATGCAATCCCGAGATAAAAAACCAAACTTTCCTCCCCAAATGAATCGAAGTAACCTTTTTCTATCCAAAAAACGACCCCCTTAAATCACATAAAACAAGATCATCTCCATATAACCATCAAAAAATTCCACGATAAACGAAATGAAGAAGAAAATAATACCCCGAAGGAAACCAGAAATAATACCAAACAAGACAAAACCCTCCTTTTTCCCCTGCTCTTCTACCGAGTCAAATAAAATAAAACAAAAAAAAATCTAAGTCAAACATAAAAGAGCAAAAGATAGAAAGAACTCTAACCCTTGAAGGATTTTATCCGGGGACAAACTCCTAAAAAGTAACGAAAACTTATCAGGGCGAACCCCAATATTCGAACTGAAACCAAATACGGCAACCGAAGCCCCTCCTCCGCCCGAGATCCGGCGGCTCAGCACATCCACGCCTCCCCCGCGGTCTTCGTCGGCGATCGCCGGCTCCCCCTCCCCCCAAAACGCCCAAAGAGAGAAATATAAAGAGAAGGAGAGAAACGGAAGAGAAAAATGAGGAGGAGGAAGAGGAGGTGACGTGAACCAGGGAGGAAGCGGTTTTAATTAGGGAACTCGCCCGTCCTGCGTTCGTCGGCCCCTTCCATATATAGCCGTCCGATCCGCCGTGCGTCCTTGGATTCCGCGAAATCATCGACCGCCCAGATCTGGAGACCATATTTCGAGGAAGATCAGGTCCGTCGATCGTGGGCCCCACACGCCCCCAATCATTAGACCCGGCTGGAATCCCCTTCCTTCGAGTGGACCGGATTATTTTATCCGTCGCACCACCGGACGCTGACGTGTCCATAAAACCTGCCCCATAGAAATTTACGTGCGGCAACATATCTGCCGTCCATGTTTCCAGCACTTCGCCGAACGAGGGCCACGCGCTGGGGTGGCGATCATAATGGATTATTTCATTGGTGCATTTAATTAGTAATTAATTTATAGGGGATGGAGAGTTTGGAGCAACGTCCAATGATTGCGTGCGTTTGCGGTGCAAGAAAGTGCCACGTCAGTGCCTGATAGCATTTTCTCGTCGCCAAATAACTACAATATAATTCGAAATGTTACTAAACGCGGTCAAGATAAAAAATAATACCGTGTAATATACTAATATTAAAAAGATAAGAATTAATACCCCGTAGTATTACATTATTGCGAGATTCATCCATCTAAGGTACGTGAGGGACTTCTATTGGAATCAAAATGTAGGACTCTCTCCCCGTTCAAAAGATGGTATTTAAGGGCGAGTGAATTGCTCTTGGAATCTTTTGGCCTCTCAAAATTTGCGGGAGTAGGGGAAATTCTTATCCTTGGATTTGGAGAGGATCGGTCGCCTACGTTTCCCTTTGGAAGAACTACTACCATTCCAAACGTTTTACATGCCTAAACAAGGTCAGACCTGGAAGCCACACCAAAGCAGGGCACGTGGTCGGCTATTTACATGATTGAGAATCAATTTAGATGTAATCACATCTAGATGTGATTTTTTTAGCATTCCAAACCTTAGCATTTTCTGTACTTAAAAAAGACACGGCTGCAAACCACACCCGAGGAGGCCACGTAGTCCGCCATTTACATGATTTAGAACTAATTTAGATACAATTACATCTATATGTGATTGTTTACTATTCCAAACCTCAGTGTCAGAACCAGTTTAGATACGATAACATCTAGATGTGATATCTCTCTCTCTCTCTCTCTCTCTCTCTCTCTCTCTCTCTATATATATATATATATATATATGTTAGTTTAATCTATAATTAATTTTTACATGCTTTAACAATATAGCCCTATATTAGCACGACACCGCACACGCCATGCTAAACCTTTTTCAACTCGATGCCCTTCTATCTCTTTTCAATGTTAGGATTCTTCTATTTTAGATTTCTACTACAGGATTAAAGGATACAACAATGATAAAATTGTGTGCTGCATGACAAAGACTAATATATATTATGTATATATTGAGAACTTCATGCATTTATATAGAGGGAGATTCTTTGATTATTATTAAATAGTTTTTGGATTCATCATCTACTTAAGTCAAATATCATCTTATTCTACAAGATTGCTAGCGAATGATGCACTTATTAATATTTTTTGAAGCTTCATATATTTATAGGAAAGTTAATAATGTAAGCTAATTGGATGACGATTATATGGCCAGCCATATCGGAAAGGCACTATAGAATTTTATGAATTTTATAAATTTTTGAATATTTTATATTCTCATTCCCATGAATATATGGATACTAAATTGATTTAATGTTATCTCATTTTAGTTGGAAAAAAGAAAAAGGAAAAAAAGAAAAGCTAATGGATAGGACTACTTCCCACCCACGCTTCTTTTAAATTTCATCCTCTTCCGTGCCTCCTCGTCGCTCCCATGGGACACAGCTGCCATCGGCCCACCGCTTTCGAACTTAGGCTAATTTCCCACGGGTCACCATCAACTAGAGGAGGCCACACAAGAAAGGCTCCAAAAGCTCCTCCGAATTCATTTGTTTTGTTATGGCCGTGGCCTCGTCCACATGAAGGGCATTTATCTGGTGAAACGTTTACCTTTACGGCCACTTGAAATAGTTACGCCATGCTAACCTCCAAATTAGGATACTAGAACATATTTTGCGATCACGTTCGCTCTAGCACCGTCGATCTCAAGTACTAGCAAAGTAAATAAACAAAACGAGAAGGACGCCAAGTCAAATGGGGTATCGACATCATGTCAGTAGCCATTGACCCCCCTCTAACTGCTCGTGTAGAACGTGAAAGGACTCATACTAGAGCTACGTCAGCCATTAATGCTTCAAACCATTCCTTTCCTTTTAAATTAAAAGGAAAAGTAGAGAAACCTTCTATTTTAGCGTAATCCTCCGCCATTATGTTGTCATTTCGTGTAAGGCTACCCACCTCCAGTGGGAGCAAGAAAAATGCGTGCATGAGGATGTTACGGGTGGTTGTCAAAACTGCTATTTTTTAGATATTTTACACATATTAATTCTGACCGTTGAGGTAAACCTAATATTATTTAGACTGAACATTTTTAAGCAGTAGTAAAGTAACACTTGCTAATGTTTTCTCTAAACTTGTTGCCGTCCAAGTTCGAGCGAAGAGGATTGGATAAGCTAGCTATGGTTGGATTGTGCTTAGGTTATCATGCTGGAGCAAACAAACTTGCTTGGAGTTGGAAGTCCGATTTAAAAAATAAAAAATAAAAATAACATGACAGGATGCTGAATTTTATTCCATAAAAAATTTTCTTATGCTTATATTAAATAAAAATTTTGATAAATAATAAAAGCTCAAAAAAGAGCAAGAGCAACATCAATATAAAAGAGAATATGTTTAGAGATCTCCGAGTGTAGATTATATGAATCAAGCAAGGTCCAATATCTATATATCTATTGAGTAAGACAGGTGTGCATCCTAATTGCTCAACAACCACCTATAAATCATGCAAGTCACTAGTCTTAACTGTTGGAGATGTCTGATTAGGACACCACCTTCACAAGATTTTTTCGATATCACACATCGCAGTAGGAAGAAAGAAGAAATAAAACAGAAATAATCAAATACATGGATCAGCTAAAAGACTCACCTCTACGGGACATGCAAGCTTCACTATAAAAAAAAAATTATAAGAGGAGATCATATCTTTAACCCTCTTACATCCAATCTATCTCTTACAAGAAACTTTTCCTTACAAAAGCTCTCTATCTAAGAAGACCCCTCTGAACCCCTGAAGCGACCGCTGTCCGCTGCCTCACAATTTATCTGAAGCATCCTACTCCTGCTCTCTGTCGGCACCTCTTTAGGATCTGCCTGTTGGTGCCTGCCGAACTCCTCTCTATTCGTTGCACACAGAATCTCTATCAAACCACCAAAGCCATCGGTCTACTCTCTATTTCACCACAGGATCTTTTAAAGATCTAAATTCGAACCGAAATATGAGTCAAAACTGATGCTGGACTCCTTACAGCACCCAAACAACTTTCTGAACCATCAGATCAAGACCACAACATCCTGAAAGCCATCGGATTATGTAACAGACCACTTGATTCATGAAACAGTATCGTGAACCGTGAGAAACGGCCCCAAAAGACCGTCGATCCATGGTAGATCATGAGAATCGAAAGAGAAATACCCCTTCGGTCCACCGCGGCTTCCATGGACCACTGGTCCATGCATTGCAAGTGGAGCGCGTGGGAAAACTACGTGGGCCATGCCTGCACATGCCCGTGCACGCCTGTGCATCTATTCGCTGGGCCGCACGCTCGCAGCCGTCCTGCACGGTGGCTTGCTCCGTCGGCCTACTGCTGGCCTCCGCCGCTCCAATCTCTACGCAGACTTCCTTCAACCGTAACTTCTTCATCCGGACTCCATTTGAGCTGTTCTTAGGCTTGTTGGACTCCATTCGTCATCGCAGACCTCACTATAGGCTCAGTGTGGACCAAAACTTGATGTGTCAAATTCTAACAATCTCTATCTCGACTCGATATTCGATCTTCTCCTAACTCTGAGAGCTTCTGAATCTTCGTGCCCCCATATCCTGGGACAATCGCCTGCTGATCATAGATGGGCAAACTTGAGAGTCGAGCTAGATCGCTCGATCCCATCTCCATTGTATGCTGTGCTCCTCTTGATCTGAGATCTGCTTAAGATATCATTCTGCAGTAATAAGAATCTCACTCTGTGATATCGCCTCTCATCTTTTTGAGTCTCGCATCTCGTGCCCGATCCACCTTCACCTGGAGCTCCACCTCGTTTTGGACTCCTTCTGACTTCTGAAGCTCTACCTTACACTGGACTCTCCGTCAGATAGTAATGTCCTCTCGTTCTCTTCTTTTCCTCCTGAATAACTCTATTGCCATGCAACACCTTCAGGATTCCTCTGCCAGCTATTATCTTGTAACCTCTCGAATGCAGTCTGCTCAGTGAGATAAAATTCCATTTGAAATCAGATATATATCAGACCTCCCCCAATCTCCTCATTGCACCATCATGTGTCTTCCAACTGACCGTCCTGATGTCTTTGATCGCACAGCTCGATCCATCCGACAGATAAACAGTACCTTCACTGCTCTCCAAAGAGTCAAACTGCTCCTTTCTGCAATATACATGATAAGTACATGCAGAATCCAAAATTCACTGCTGGAAAGAAATAGATATCTCCTCAGATATCTTCAGGACATCATCCTTTAACTTGCTACTGGCTGTCGCTGCAGTAGCCCTCGTCCGATCTCTGAGTTGAGAGCAATCTTTGACTAGATGCCCCAACTCGTCACACCGATAACATCTGATCTTGCTCAAGTCCCCCAATCTCCTCATTGCACCATCATGTATCTTCCAACTGACCGTCCTGATGTCTTTGATTGCACAGCTCGATCCATCCGACAGATAAACAGTACCTTCACTCCTCTCCAAAGAGTCAAACTACTCCTTTCTGTAATATACATGATAAGTGCATGCAAAATCCAAAATCCACTGCTGAAAAGAAGTAGATACCTCATCAGATATCTTCAGGACATCATCTTTTGACTCGCTACTGGCTGTCACTGCAGTAGCCCTCGTCCAATCTCTGAGTTGAGAGCAATCTTTGACTAGATGCCTCAACTCGTCACACCGATAACATCTGATCTTGCTCAAGTACCTCGTCTTAGATTTGGACTGCCCTCGTTGCGATCTCCTGTTGCTCCATCTACTACCTCCTATTCCTTCAGAAACAATCAAAACTGAGCTGCCACCTGAGCTTGAAACTGGGTTCTCCCTCCTGAGAATCTCATTCTGAAGAATCACTTCCGTGACCTCGTCCATCTTGATGGTGCTCTTCTCCACTAGAAGAACAGTTACTAAGAACTCATACGAAGAAAAAAGTGATGCTAGTGAGACCAGCACTCTGGTCATCTCTTCAACTTTCTCGCCAACACTAAGGAGGTCGGTGAGGATCTTCTAAGAGTGACTGAGATGCTCCTGCATACTCTATCCCTCAGTCATCCCCAGCTAATAGAACTGCCTCCAGAGTAAGAGAGTGTTGGTGATAGACTTCACCATGTACAACTCCTTGAGCTCAGACCACAGCACCATCAAAAAAATTTCGCCAAGCACATGGATCACCACCTCATCTGCTAGGTACAAACGGATCGTACTCACTGCCTACATCTGGAGCTGCCTCCAATCGTACACCTGTATGGTAGTTGGCTTCTTCTCGCACAAGAGAGCATCGATCAACCTTTGCTGGATGAGCATGTCCTTCACTCTTGTCTGCCACAATGAGAAATTGCTCTTTCCATCAAACCTATTGATCTCTATCTTGATTGAGTCTGTCTTCTCCATCTTCAATCTTACTCATCACCATCGCAATCTGCGTTCTAGTACCACCTTGCTTTGATACCACTTATTGAGGATGTCTGATCAGGACACCATTTCTACAGGATCTTTTCGATACCATGCATCACAGCAGGAAGAAAGAAAAAATAAAATAGAAACAATCAAATACGTGGATCAGCCAAGAGGCTCGCCTCCACGGGGCATGCAAGCTTCATTATGAGAAAAGAAAAAATTATGAGAGGAGATCACACCCTCAACCCTCATACACTCAATCTCTCCCTCACAAGAAGCTCTCTCTCTCTCTAAGAAGACCTCCCTGAACTCCTAAAGCGACCGCTATCCGCTGTCTGACAATCTACATGAAGCATCCTACTTCTGCTCTCTATCGACATCTCTCTAGGGTTTGCCTGCTGGTGCCTATCGAACTCCCTTCTGTTTGTTGCGCATAGGATCTCTGTCGAACCACCAAAGCCATCGATCTATTCTTTGTTTTGCCACAAGGTCTTTTAAAGATCAAAATCCGAATCGAAATAGGAGTCAAAATTGATGTTGGACTCCTCACAACACCCAAACAACTCCCTGAACCATCAGATCAAGACCGCAACGTCCTAGGAGCCATGGATCGTGCAACATGCCACTCGATCAATGAAACAATGCCATGGACCGCAAGAAATGGCCTTGAAATACTGTCGGTCCACGGTGGACGGCGAAAACCAAATGGGAAATGCCCTTTTGGTCCATCGTGGCTTCCATGGACTGTCGATCCATGCACCGCATGTGGACCGCATGGGCCACACCTACGCCCACCCGCCTGGGCTTGAGCTACACCTACGTGCGCCCGCATGTTCCCTCGCTCGCAGCTATCCCACGCACCGCCGTGTGCGTTTGCTCCGCCGGCCTGCCACTGGCCTCCGCCGTTCCGATCTCTGTACAGATTTTGTTCGACCGTAACTTCTTTATTCGGACTCTTTTTGGGTTGTTTTTAGGCTCGTTGGACTCCGTTCGTTATCACGGATCTCATTGTGAGCTCAGTATGGACCGAAACTCGAGACATCAAATCTTAATATTAACCATGTGAGACATGCATTTGTAGATTGAGTGTAACCCATGATCTATTGAAAGAGCTTTAAGCGGCTTTATAGCGTCTTTATTGGAGGCTACATAGCAAGCTGTTATTGGTTGGCTTTATTATCCAACAACGATTGGATCCAAGATATATCAAAACTCACTAACACATTTGCTTGTATATTAATGTTGAGACAATTCCATCCTCCCTGTATCAATGTGCAGGGCATCGATGATTTTGTTGATCAGAGAATGGCAAAACACCTCCAGATGCTTGTCGGGGTTCCAACATAAATCGGATCCCAATATAAGACGGTCTAGGATCCCATCATATATACTCAAATTATTGCTCGAAATGGTGAATCCAATGCAAATCACCTAGCATTTGTACCCCCTAACCCATCCAAAAATTAAAAAAAAAATACTATAACAAAAATAATTTTTAACGACAAATTGTTTGTGATATTTTTTATTATATATCGTTAAATTTTTTTTACTATATTTTGATAAAAATACCGCTATCTTTCAATAAATATTTTTTTATTAACAGTATTTTATCATAAATATCACTATAAATTGATATTTTATGATATTTTATTATAAATACTATTATAAATTAATATTTTATGGTATTTTATTATAAATATTACTATAAATTTATATTTTGTAGTATTTAATAAATATATAGATAAATAATATTAAAATTTATAAAATTTTAAAAAATTATCATTAAATTTTAAATTATTAATTTTATATAGAATTTGATTTAGTTATATATACTGATCTCATAAAATATATTATTATATATATATATTTTTAGCATTACTTATTTAATAACGTGAATGTATGATAATAAGTTAAATAAATTATACTTATATATTAATAATATAAATTATAGGCTCGAACTTTACACTTGTTTGTTTATTTTTTTGATAAGTTTTATCAAAAATTTCTGCGAGGCAAATCCCGGGTTACTCGTTACTTTCGGATTCCCGCTTTTCCTTAATGCCTTGTCTCCGTCACGTTCGCAAGAGCCACTAATTGCCCGCCAGACGCCGTCACCTTCGGCAATCCAAAAAAACGCTCAACCTACCAGTTCTTTTGTCATGCAGTGTTGTCCACGTAAAAGAGATGTATCTAAGAAGCTTCACCCCTACCAAAAGATACATGCCACCCATCTCATAAAGTTAATATTCTAGAATGAGCAAGTGGACATTTAAAATGTTAATAGACATTGACCCATTCATCATCTCCTGCCCACAAGTGAAAGTAGTTTTGAGTTACATCAGCCAAGCAAAGCTGCCTTCATTCCACTGTTTGTCTTTTCAAGTGAGAATTATTGAGGTGTGCACCCACCTTCGTAGCATAATTTTATGCTCATATGTTGCCCTCTAGTGCAGAATGAGTAAAAGCAAGAATAGTGGTACAGAATTGACTGAAATAACAAGGCATAAATAGTGGCACCTAAAGTTCTTTTATTGCCGATAATGGATTCTTTGTTAATTCCAAATTGTAGAAAGTTTCTGGGATTCGAATGCTTGGCAGATTTTGACGGGTCACAATTCAACATATAATCCACGTGAAGGTAGACTAGATTTTCTCGCCAAACTAACCTCTAGAGATAGAGTTACTAGATCAAGGATGCAATACAAATGCCGGCATTTTTTTAATGACTTGTATCAAGTAAAATCAACCAGTCGCTTAATGCTAAAGAATGGGATGAGTGACTTGGAGTCACCGCTGAAAATAACAGCCCCTAAAAGTCTGACATTACACACCAATCTTGCATCGGAGCATGCACATACTAATAATTTTTGGTCCACACGGTTACATCACCAAGAACAGAAATCGGGTGATCAAAAAACATCTGTTATTTGTATTTATGACCGTCGGTGGCATGCAAATATCACAATGGTTTTTTTTCTTTTTTTGGTCACAAGTATATATCACATTGATCGGAGCTTGACTTTTCACGTTTGCTAAACTAGTATTATTTGATCGACATCTTTAAAATATTAAATTTGTTGAACGGTGAAAACATTAAATTTCACCAGTCACCTGTTACCATCCCATTAGATGAGGTTTTTGCGCAGCCTTTCCGAGGAATGGAACCGGAGGAGTTGCAAGTGTACAAGGATATGTAAACCAGGACAAGTTAATATCCATGTCACTGAGATAAATAAAGCACTTTATTTATAGGTTACTGGATATATATTTTACACCCAAATTACGAAGGGTATCATAGTCATATCATGTCAGGGTGCAAGAGCCTCGATTAAGCAAGAGAAATATCAAGCTGCTGCTTGGTCATTACAATACTTCAAGGTCCAAGGAAATATCTGCAGACAACAGCTAGGAGAGTGCAGAAATACTCAAAAGCAAGGGTTTACCATCCCAAAACTTAGATGTCAGCTCCTCCGGTTACTGGCGTGCAGTACTACTCCACAATAAACAAAAGAGTGTTGTCTTCACCTCCTACCCAAGCGTATTCAAGCAACTCTCTTTCAGCTTTCCAGGGGCAATTGTATGTAGTTGCAGGTGGATGACCATGTGCATTCTAATATGAGACCAAAATTTTGGAGTGTCGTGCACGAGCATATAGCAATATAAATAATGAAAAATTATCTAATTATATTGGAGGATTGCAACCATTCGTGTCGCTTCTTGCATTCATTAGATTAATGAATCTTATCTCGCCATAATACTGCTCGAATGCATGGCATGTGCTGTGCTCTAAATATAATACGACGTGCTCTGTTTGCCTCACAAATATCAGTAGAATATCAATGTAATGCTTCATGCTATATTAATAGATGTCATTCTCACTTCATGGGTTTAGGTCAAGGTATAACAATAACAAACTTGATTGGTAGTTGGTACCTAATATGACCTATCAATGTGTTTATGATTGCTTAGCTAGGGGCGGTAAATGAATCGACTTGTTCACGAGCAAATAATGCTTGGCTCAATAACTAGTTGGTCCCTGGGGGGAAACGAGCCTAGCTCGATCTTATGGAGGGCTTGAGTACTCATGAATCTCAAGCAGTCTAAGCTCAAAAACACAAAGCTAAACTCAATCCAAAACTGATAAGCAGCTTGTTTGAATTAGAAACTAAATAACGGAGTTCAGATCAAGTTTGGGAATGTGCATTAACAAGCCAAGCTTGAGCAACTCAAAGCTTAGCTTGGTTTCGATGCAGAACCAAACTGGCCTGCAACGCTTAGGTGTTCTTGTTTTATATTGCAAGACCTAACTGGGCATGACTAGCTTGTAGCTTGTTTCAATTGAACCCCTATGTACCCATCCCAGCCTGACTCAACCCATCTTAATGTTTCCCCACTTAATTAACCCATTTTGAATTGGACGATGCAAGACTCCCCATAAAAAAAAAAAAAGGTGGAAGGAAGCTTTGCTCAACCTATGATCAAAGATATGTCAGGACACTGATTCCGATGCTTTTAAATAGGTACTGAAAAACCAACTATGGTATATTGGCTTGACAACGTGCAGCTTGATGTCCTATCATGTTTATTTGATTTTGGGTGAAATTAAATACTATCTCGTATCCAACCCTTTTAACAGGTTTTTAGAAAAAAAAAATTATAAAAACCTCACATTATTCATCAAGATAAATCTGCTATCATATTATATAGTGATGTGATATACATAATTTATTAGATATATACTCTAGAAGTCAATATGACAGATATATTGTAATAGTTCTAGGATATATATTTATATTTAAATTATTGATTTATTAATAAAAGAGACTTTTTCTATCCATTCTTATCTAATATGTCCAAAAATCATCTTTGGAATTAATAATTTAAAGATACATATTCTCAAGAATTGAAGCTTAAAAATATGTATAATTAATTTCTAAATTACGTCCGATCAATGGATCATCACAAGGATGGTAGATGATCTGGCTAGATCAGTGCATAAATCGCTTTCTTCAGGATAGACGAGTTTCTAGTCTACAGTATAAGGATACTGAGCGAGAGTGTGGATGGTTGTTAAGAACATCGATATTGAGCGTGACCATATGAGAGATCACTTGGATGTTTATTCATTCGTCAATGATATTCTCGATGTTGTAGTCGTGTGAATAGTTTTTTGATCTACGGTGTCTCAGCTACGCACAGTAGGATTGTTGTAGTTTAACTGCATATAAACATGGTCTCCTAGTCATTTGGATCTTTGTAGTATATGTTGGCTATAGTAGATTCATTATAGGAGTAGGATGCACATCTAGATGGGATCTATCGATCTTAGTAGATAAGAAGTAGTTCAATGAAATTTGAGAAGTTGAATTCTTAAGTCTGTAGCCACAGTAAGATGATTGATGAAAATAAGTTTTTATGAGTTTTACGATTTGGACTTAAGCTAATTGAACCTTTCATATGACAGATATTGAGGTTTGACGAGTTTTCATAACCTCAATCTTATCGAAACTTATGATAGAGGAACTGAATCACATGGTAACTACACCTAGGAGTTCTAATTATTCTATTCTATTGAGTTGGCAACACATGCTGCTAGACATCACTAGTGAATTGTGAGAGCTCACTAGGATCGTTCTGGATCGATGATCCTTAATGGGTAAGAGTTGAAAATATTTCAATTCATTAAAAGATGTTTCGATGATATTATGATGGAGATCATGATATATCTCACTACCAGATAGAATATAATCTATAAGATCACATACAAAAGAGATTTGATCAAATCAAATGATTGGATCATGATCAAATTATCAATATGATTGATGATTTAGATCAATTTGTAAAAGTTACAAGTATAGGATCAGCTAACAGTTAGCAAGAAGGACCTAATTGTAATTATTGCAATCCACATTGATGAGATCAAGTTCTAAATCATTAAATTAGATTTAATTAGTTTAGACTTGACCTAATTGGGCTTTTGATTTCAGAATTGGATCCTAAATTAGATTAATATTGAGTTTGGATCGAATTGGGCTCAAATCAGATTCAAATTGGATTCGAATTGAATTCTGACCTAAACCCAATTGAATCAAGAGCCAGGGTCCCAATTTCTGAGACTCTCTCTTCCCTCTCACCTCATGTGGATGCCAATATCAGTTGGTGTTGCACATGGAGAAAAAGATGGGGAGAGAGGGTGCAAATTCAAAGTTGTCGCCCCCTCCTAGCTTCTCTATCTCCTCATCTTCTGGGGATTTGATAAGTTCATATTGAACTTGAATTCTTATCAGATAAGAGTTCAAATTCAATTGAACTCTATCTCATCTCCTTGGCAGACATCTATTTAAGGAAGGGTACTCTTGGGCATGAAAAGAACTTTAAGTGATTAAATGTATGTGCCACCCCCTTCCTCCTCTGTCTCCCAAATTCCACATGCCCAAACCCCTTGGTTGGCCATAGAGAGAGAGATCAGAAAGAAAGAGAAAAGTGAAGGAGAAACAGTTCTCCCATCATCTCTCTACTTCCTCCAATTCTGTGAGAAAGGAGTTCGCGCATAGATCATCAGATCATCTTTTATGATAGTCGAAGAAGAAAAATAGATCTAAATCAGAGAAGCAGAGATATGAAAGAGAGTTAGTATCTCGATGATCTCAAGTACTTTCGATCTACTTCATCTCTATATAAATATCCGTAGAGATCGAACGCATGTGCAGCTTCTAACAGAACCTATAGATATCCTCAAATTCAAATTTAGGAGTTTAGCGATACAGGTAGATGATTTGATCATCCAGATTTATTTTATTTTAAAAATTAGATGCATGCTCTTCTTCTTATTTTCATCATATGAACTAGATCGATAGGTGTAAGATTAGATCTATGCATGTGTAGATTAAAATAATTTTAATCCAATCTTCCGCTGTGTGTTTCAAAATTATTTTGAAGAAAATCAGCATGTATGACATCTCGAAACCCAACACAATTATGGTTACAAGAGATTACATGAATCAAATAGAAATTCAAATATTTCTAATTTATAGATTACACAATCATGACTGAATCCCTGATTTATCTCTAGTATTATCTCTATCATACAAATTCAAATATTCCTAATTTATATATTGCACACTTATGACTGAATCCCTGATTTATCTCCAGTATTATCTCTATCACTCCCCCCCCACAAGCGCAATAGGAAGACAACTATATTGAGTTTGGATCGAAGAATTACAAAGCGGGATGAAGAAAGTCCTTTCGTGAGACCATCTGCAAGTTGGTTGTCAGACCCAATGAATCGAACAGCCAATTGCTTTTGAAAAACATACTCCCAAACAAAATGATAGTCAATTTCAATGTGTTTGGTCTGTGCATTAAATACTGGATTAGCTGTAAGATAGATAGCAGACAAATTATCACATCATAGGGTAGGAGGATGATGTGTCCATAGGCCTAACTCCTGAAGAAGAGATTGGATCTAGATGAGTTCAGCAGCAGTATTAGCTAAGCTTTTGTTTCTGACTCTGTACTGGAATGAGATACAGTACGTTGCTTTTTAGAAGACCACGAGATGATATTCGATCCAAGAAAAATAGCAAAATCACTAATGGAGTGTCTGTCATTAAGATTACCAGCCCAATCAACATCAGAAAACCTATGCAAAGAACCAATAGAGCCTAGATGAATAAACAATCTATGTATGATAGTACCCTTCAGATAGTGAAGAATATGTTTCACAGCTGCCCAATGAGTCATGTTGGGTTTGTGCATAAACTGACAAATTTGATTGACTACATAAGCAATATTCGATCTCGAGAGTGTGAGATACTGTAGGCTACCAACTATACTTCGATAGAGAGAATGATTATCGAATGGAGTACCATCATATAGATAGAGACAAGAACCAGTGGTGGTAGGAGTGCTAAGTGGTTTGCAGTCAAGCATAGCGTAGTGAGTGAGCATATCATGAATATACTTGGACTGTGTGAGATGTAAGCTAGTGGAACTAAAGTGGGCCTCAATACCAAGGAAAAAATGAAGCGGTCACAAGTCCTTCATGACAAATTTCTGACTAAAGGCAGTAAGAAGGGATGAAAATAGTGCACCAAGAGTACCAGTGAGAATAATATCATCGACATAAACCAAAAAAATATCATATAGTCAGAGCCACCTAAGATGAACAAAGAAAAGTCTATCTGAGAACTAAAAAAATCGAGATATTGAAGAAAACTACTGAGACATTTGAACCAAGCTCTTGGTGCTTGTTTAAGGCTATAAAGAGACCGACACAATCGACAGATGAAGTTAAATTGAGAGATATCAATAAATCTTGGAGGTTGCTGCATATATACTTCCTCTGTCAAGTACTCATGTAAGAAGGTATACTTTATATCAAGCTATCGAATAGGCCACCCTAGAGAGACTGCAATGAATAAGATGGCCTAAATAGTAACTGATTTGATAACCGAACTAAATATTTCCTCATGGTCAATGCCTTCCTCCTGATTAAAGCCCTTAGCAACCAATCGAGCTTTGAACCTATCAATCATACCATCAAATTTCTGCTTGATCTCATAAACCCATTTGCAGCCACTGACATTTTGGGTAGCAGAGGGTGGAACAAGTTCTCAAGTCTGATTATGAAGAAATGCGTGATATTCTTCCTCTATCGCCTGAACCCACTTTGGGTCTTTGCGAGTCTAAGCATAAGATTTGGGCTCCTATAGATCAACAAATATATACAAGACAACCAGATGTCAAGATATAACAAATCGAGGTGGAGGAAGAGAACCATCACAAGATCGGGTGACTATCTGATGAATCCTAGAGGAGGAAACAGAAGTCATATTATCCACATGTACATTAGCAGGAGGCACTAATGGTTCAAAGAACTGAGTAGCAGACTACGGTAACACACCAGAGATCGGATGTCGAACCAGCCTGAGGGAGATGAGCAGTCACTAATGGACCAGTAGATGGTCCAGGTGAAGCGATAATTCAGTGCAGGGGCAAAATGATAATTTTAAATAAATTTTTCAAAATTACTATTTTACAGTGAAATTATTAATTAATCTCATTAATTAATACTAATTAACTCTACACTAGGATCTAAATATGATACAACAGCATGCATTTAAATTTAAAATTCAAATTTGAAACAGTAAATTTTTTACTGTACTGTGTTCAGAACACATCACCTTTTGTGGGTAGTCAATCACCGCAATCTGATCATCGTTGGGGGGCTCTGATCGTCATGTCATAGCCACACTAGTGTCTGACCTTTGCGGATCATCCATACGAAGCTTCCATCTCATCGGCTCCTCACGAATGCTAGTTCGTGATTTCACCATTTTGATGGCTGATGTTGATCGAACTCCTTCGATCGATGTATGCCGACTCCTCGGATATTCTGAATCATTTGTACGATTGGTTGAGAGATTGACGGATCTCTTCCTAAAATTTGGTGGACTCACGACACTCGTGGCATACCAATCTCACTTTCCGAATCCTAGGTAGAAACCCTAGGGTACACACCAAAAACCCTGCGTCCAATTTTTTTTCTTTTCTTTCTTTTTCTCTCGGAAGGTTTTGGACCTTCACCTCATGCACAAGGCTTCCTCATGCCCAACTTTCTTTCTCATAATTTTTCTATGCACGCCCCACCTCCCTATCTCTTTTAAAATAGTTCAAAACATGTCTTATCCGCGTGAGAGGATAAAGACAAGTGGTTACACATTTGAATTCAAATCAAAATTGAATTCAAATGAAAACCAACTCATCCCTATCCACTTGTGACGTGAGAAGAGAAGGGTGTGGACTCTTTGTGCGTGAAAAGGTTTCACGAGAAACTCTTTCTCGTGTGAATTATGTGGCGCACAAGATGGATAAGCTTGAAGGCAAAAAAGATAAGTTATCCATTCAAATTCAAATACGCTTTGAATTTGAATGGTTAACTAATCAGCTTTATCCATCCATATTGGCGCACAAGAGTGGGCGTGAGAAGGGCTTTGCATGAGAAAAAATTCACGAGAAGTTTCTTCTCGTGAATTCAAATGGGCGCAGAGATTTAAGGTGGTGCAGGGATTCAAATTCAAATGGTGGTTTGATCTTAATTGAACCAACCTAATCAAAATAGGTTAAGCACAATTAAACTAAATTAAACCCAACTTAATTAGACTCAATAAAATCCTAATCAAATTAGAAATTGACTAAGCCCAACCCCTGATCAAATCAGGGACCAAACCATCTCGACGATTAGGTCAACTCTTAACCTAATCGGGTCAAACCCAACTGAATCCAATTGAATTGGACTTGATCCAAAAATAATTATTCAATCAAATTGAGTTAATTAGTGATCAAATCACTAATAAAATCTCTCATAATTATTGAGTCCAAATCCGATGGGCAATCGGGTATCAAAGTCCATCAATATGAAACCTTGATCGAAGAGTTCAAATTTTAAATTTAAAATTTGAAATTCAAAATTTTGACCCCGGTATCCAAAATATGTGGAACTCATGATCAGAGAATCCTAATTCTCAATCATAGAGTCCCAGACACATAAGACCCATAATCAGCCATCAGATCAGAAAGAAACCTCTAATGTGTGTGACCCCGCAGGTTCGAACCTAAGCCGGTAGCACAGGAACCAATTCCTGTACTAATCGAAGTGACCATCTAGCAATGGTACCTGACGATCGGATAGGTCGAATAGTCACAATCGCAACATTCAGAACCTACGTGAATATGGTTACCGTATAATTCATCCCTTTTGACCCCTGTGTTTAGGACGACTCAGGGTTAAACTGTCAACCCTGATGAGATCATCCGAATCGTGCTCAACTCAATTAGTCCTGTGACTCCTCACTAGGACTATCCTGACCAAGATTTTGATAAATTGAAACACGACTGTACACAGCTCCTAAACTGGAGTGGTCAATCCCATCTTGACACACGCACCGACAAGTCAAGTACTTGACTACACCCAGCAGCCTTCCGTCACTGAATTAGAAATTCAGGTAGTCCAGTGCCTAAGTGCAGTGAGTTGCTTACAAGTCATCGTGGCGGTCTCAGGTCGGAGGGACATTTATACCCATATCCCATCGGAGCAAATCTTGACAGCAGAAATAGCTCCGGAGTCGGTCACGTTCAGTGCAGATGTACCATTACATCTCATTTGTATGTCATACCAGTATCTCCACACTCTTTGGTTATGAGGACAACCAACCCATATGGCACGCAACAACCTATGCTTGATAAACGTTGTCATCCTTGGTAACAATGTATCATTTGGTCGCGAACAGGTTTAAGGACTAAGCGATAAATTCTCCTTTGTCGAGTCTAAATAGTCCTAAGGACTTCACCACAATACAGGAGTTCATTAGAAGATGGAATATTTGTGATGAAAAAAATATCAAAATAATTTTTATTTATTTATAATTCATGTACTAATACAAAAGGAGCACAACCGTCAACAGGCTGACGATTGGCTTTGGGACACTATTCCCAACAATCTTCCACTTGGTCTAAAGCCAATCGATGCAGTATCTAATACCCATCTTCGACTTGTAGTCGTTGAACTCCTTCACCGTAATGGCTTTAGTGAATGGGTCGGCCAGGTTCTCCTTCCCATCGATCTTCTGAAGATCGACGTCACCTCGATCCACGATCTCCCGGATGAGATGGTAGCGGCGCAGAATATGCTTCGTCCGCTGGTGTGCCTTCGATTTCTTCGCCTGAGCAATGGCTCCAGAGCTGTCACAATAGAGCAAAACTGGACCAACAAGGGAGGTGATTTATGTCACAAATTGACATAAAAAGTATCAATTAATATATAAATTATCTAACTTTATTAGAAAATTGATACTTGTTATTATATTTTGTAGAAGAAGAGGTCATCAATAGAAAGAACAAGGAAAGAGAATTCCAACGGCGTAAATTTTACGCAAAACGGAGTTAAATTGATCCAGAAACTGAAGAATGAAGAAAGAAGACTCAATTGGATCAAACCCGAGTCAAATCAGGTCAAAATTGATCAAAAATCAACTGATTTGGTGATCTGGTTAGCCGCCTGGTCCACAGCAACAGGTGCCTGGACCATGGACCCATCGGCGCATCATAAACCAGCCAATCAGCGAGTCTCGGCTCACCGCAACGCATCACGAGCCCGGTCCACGCGCGCGGTCCAGGGCTCATGAGGAGAGAGAAGAAGGTCCGAAGGGCAACCTGGTAACTTCACATCACTCGATGGTCCGATCAAGATCCAACGCTCCACATTTTTGCGCCATCGGACGGCCACCATCACAGCCGGTCAAGATCTAACCGTAATCAAGGCAATTGCAAGAATCAATAAACACTAGGACAACACGGGATCCTTTTGCAGCGCGATCCAACGGACGAAATCTTCCAGCGCCTTGATCGGACGGTCTGCGATGCATCCGACCTGATTCCATCTCTGCAGCACGATCCAACGGCAGCGCTTCACCCAGATCATGATCCGACGGCCCAGAATCGCTCCCGGCTTGATTTATTAGATAAATTGGGTCCTTTAGATGAAGATCGGACGGCTGAAACAATTTCTAGGATTTCTTGATGGATTTAAGTACTTTTTGAGCGAGATTTGAGCTCCTAAACCCCCCTAACAGCCTTCTAAAATCTCTTAGTCCCACATCTAAAGTTTTGAAAACCTTATAACCCCCAAATGCCTATAAAAAGCCTCCAAAGGCCCTTGTTTTAATGATTCTTTCCTTCCGATCAAGCTTGTAACCCTAGATAGTGGGGTTTTTAGCTTTCTTCTCAAGCCTCGAGCTTTGAAATTTTTGTAATAAATTTTTTTTTATATAAAATCTTATTTTTATGTAATTTTATCTCTTTACATTATGCAATTTATTTGTCTTGCAATTAGGATAGTTTAATTTATGCAATTTAATTTCTTGCAATTAGGTTAGTTTAAATTATACAGTTTAAATTTATGCAATTAGGATAGTTTAATTTATGAAATTAGGATAGTTTATTTTTCTATATTTAACTTTTGCAAGTAGATTTAGATCATGTCTAGCTAAGCATCCCTTCTAGGGTTTGCGATGAAGCTAGATCATGAGTAGGGGTTTTACATAGGGTTCTTTCTTTTTCTTAGGATTTCTTTTTCTTCCTCTTTTGCCAAGAATTTTTGATGAACTACAGTTGGGTCAGAGTCCCTTCATAGTTCATGCTTGATTCAGTGCATAGGAGGAGAAAACCCTAAGGGATCCTAGTTACTACTCCCCTGTAAAGAATCTTGATGGGTTATCGTTGGGCCTTAGTCCCTTCATAATCTATGCTTGGGAAAGACAAGAGGAGTAGTCGTTAGGATCAATAAGAAAAATTCTAGGTAGAATTTTCTAATCTAGATCTAGTGGATTCAAAAACCCTAGATCCTTAGTCTTATTGTCTTTAGTAAATAACTTTCGATTTTCGATTTTCGTTAAAGCTCGCTTGAGCATAGATTTGAAAATTATTTTTAAACTAAGTCTCTGTGGGATCGACCCGTACTCGCTGATCGTGCTACTCTGCATACTGTGCGCTTGCGGTTTTGTTGCCCAGCTATGCAACCCAAGAGGGGGGGTGAATTGGGTTTCTAAAAATTTTAAGCCCAACTGATTACTTATGAAGAACAAAACTAAGACTTTAAATCAATATTAATTACCTAAAGCAGTATTGCAAGGATATAATAAAGAAATAAGATAAAGCAATAAAGCACACCACAAACACAAGAATTTATAGTGGTTCGGTGCTAACCTTGCACCTACATCCACTCCCCAAGATCCTACTTGGAAATTTCAATCCACTATCCTTTGTATTCAACCCGAATACAAAATATCGGAAACTCCGACACTAGCTATCCCAAGCTAGATCACTTGTTTCTCAGGTACAAGTAAACCCAAAACACTCCGATTTCAGGTTCGGATCAACCTTTCCTTGTTTTGGAAATCCTCCAAAAACAAGAACAAAAACTCACAAAGAGTTAGAAAATTTTGAGCACAGATTAATACAATAACAGCTCCTTAAATGAGCGAATATAACAATAAAAGCTTTACTCAAATGAAGAACCCCTTTTTCAGATTTTCTCAAAGTGGATGAACGCTTGAATGCTTGAGAAGAGGTTGATTGTTGATTGAAGATCTCTTGAAAGCTTTGAACGATCTCTAGATCAAGGTTAAAACAATAGGCGTGAAGAATTCTCTCCTTGAAAGATCTTGCTTTTCTCTTTCACAATCTCTCTGGTATACTGTGGATCCTCTCTCTTTTTCTTTTTGGATTTTTCGTTGATCTCAGGCTTTTTCGTGTAGATTTTTGGATCCTCTCTTCTGTTCTTCTCTTTTTTGATTTCACGTTTGATCCGCTATTTAATCTGCAATTTTTTTCATCATTTTAAGCATTTTGTAGCATTAGAAGCAAGAGAAAATAATTTAGGTAGATAAAGAGCCGTTAGAGGATTTTTAGGAAGCATAAATGGCTATTAAAATGGGCAAAAAAATAGCCATTGCTGATATTTCCCATCGCAGGGGTCGACTCATGAGTCGACTCATGCTTCAGGGGTCGACTCATGTGAGTCGACTCATGAGTCGACCTCTGTTGCAAAAACCAGAGAATGCGTTTCTGGAAATTCTTGGCTCAAATTAGCAGGGGTCGACTCATGAGTCGACTCATGCCTTGTGGGTCGACTCATGAGTCGACTCACAGGTCGTGCCAAGCCAGAAAACTAGCGTGCCAAGGAGAATTTTTGCGTGCCAATCAGCTCACAGTGCCATGAGTTGACTCATGAGTCGACTCATGCACTTCAAACCTTCATAACTTCAAAAATATAAATCCAAACACAATGAAATTTTCACCAATAGATTTCAAATCATTTGTTCTACCAAATGGTACTATCAAATCAGTATTTTAGTGAAATTACGATTTTGCCCTTGAAGAGCATAAGGACTTTTTCATTTTAAAATTATTTGTATCCCTTCAATCTGCTTTGTAATCATCAAAATCAATCTAGGAGCAACAATCTCCCCCTTTTTGATGATGACAAAATATTTGAACAAAAATATTTATGTTAATGCATTAATTTCAAAAGAATCCATTATAGGTGTATATGCTTGAAAAGAGTATGATTCTTTTGGCATGTAATATAAATGCAAAAATAGTTTGTCCATTTTCTTAAAGATTTGAAAAGGGTATTAGATCATTTTGAGTTCAAGATATATCAGAGTAAGAGAAGATAAATAAATTTTGCAATGTATCAGAGCAAGAAAAATAATTTTTACGATGATATCAAAAAAGATTTTACAAGGTATCGGAGCAAGAAAATTTTATAATATATCAGAGAAAATTTCACACTGTATTAGAGCAAATATTATAATATATCAGAGAAACTTTCTCACTGTATCAGATCAAATGTTATAATTTATCAGAGAAACCTTCACACTGTATCAGAGCAAATTTTATCATGTATCAGAGCAAGTTAAAAGAAATTTTAGGGTGTATCAGAGTAAAACAAATTTCTTAAGATGTATCAAGGTGAATAAAATTTCAAAAGATGTATCAGAGCAAGTTTGAATTTTGAAATATATCAGAGCAAAAAAAATACTTATTTGCATTGTACTTATGATTTTGCTTTTGATGGATGGCTTTTTGTTTAAGTTCTGTCTGATACCAAATTTCGATACCAAATTTCTCAAGGTTTTGTTTAATCTTTCAATCCTTGTTTTTGTTTAATTTCTCCAATATTTATTTAATTTCTCCAATATTTGTTTTAATCTTTCAATCTTTGTTTTTGTTTAATTTCTCCAATATTTATTTTAATCTTCCAATCTTTGTTTTTGTTTAATTTCTCCAATATTTGTTTTAATCTTCCAATCTTTGTTTTTGTTTAATTTCTCCAATATTTGTTTTAATCTTCCAATCTTTGTTTTTGTTTAATTTCTCCTCCTTTTTCTCATAATTTAGGGTTTTGCTTTTTGTCTAATTTCAATTTTTGTTTTTGTTTAATTTCTTCCCCTTTTTGACATCATCAAACATAGTTAACTCTTCCTTTTTCTGAAACATTCTTTAATTTCTTCCCCTTTAGAGTTTTTCACAGATGTTTGCTCCCCCTTAATATAGCAATTATCAACAGCAAACAACAACAAGGAGAAGACAATATTTCAACAAGAAGAAAATATATAACCAAAATATGATCATTACAAAGAGGTAGAAATATAGGTAAAAGATGATTCCATTAATATCATAATTATTTCAATACATAGTTCTTAAAAATAAAATTCAACCAGCTAATTGTCAATACATGGCCCCAAGGTATAGATCCTAGAACAAGATACTAACTCCTAGGACCTAGTAAAGATCAAGATAAGTCAATGATCGGAGTCATCAGATATAGGGTGAGGAGATGATGGATCAGAAGTGCGTCCTCTACCCCGTCTGCCTCTGCCACGAGTAGGAGGGCGAGATGAACTGGGTGGCTGAGAATGCTGAGATGCTAGGGCTGATACCATGAGTCTGATAGAATCAAGTACGTTCAGTGCTCTGGAAACAGATTGAAGTAGAGCAGTGAACTGGGTGGTAGCATGCTCACTCGATCCTCGGATCTCTTTCCTCAGTAGCTCATATCCACCTTCTAGTGCTCCTCTGAGCCTGCCAGCCTCTGCAGTGAGGTCTGTGACCTCAATAGTAGACTCCTGTGGCTGGAGATGGGCCAATGCAAGGACTTGCCCCTGCAAGTCAAGAACTCTGCCAGTAAGTCTCCAGACTGTGTCCTCAAGCTGCTGTATCCTGATGGACTGATCTGATATCATCTGAAACACAGTGGAGATGTGGAGAGTAATGGTCTGATCAGAAGAAGTGGCACCAGGTGCAAAAGAAGTACTACCCCACTGGCTAGACAGCAAAGAAGCCACACGCTGAGATATATGCTCGATCTGATCGTCAGCCAGTCTGAACTCTGAATGAGGTGCTCTGCTCTCTGGCTGATACACTGGTGTGGGCATCCTAGTAAACTCAGAAGGGCCAGCCTCAGTATCAGGAATGAACTGGGTATCTGGTGAAGCTGCCCTGAAGTCATGTACAGGAGAAGATGGACCTTCTTCTTCTACTCTGCCTTCAGTTCTGTCTTCAGCTCTTTCCTCAGCTCTCTCCTCAGCTCTTTCTTCAGAGCCCTTGGTCCAACCACCAACAGTCTTTGTAATTCCCATTCGATGCAGGCTGTGTTGGTTGAAAGTGTCCACATGTGAGAGCTTGGTAGGTGTCTCCCCTTCACAGCTAACTCCAAACCTCCTAAATACTCTAGTAAGGGCCATACCATAAGGCAAGTGTGCCTTGGATCTGTTCAAAGTTTCTCTCATGGCCTCTATCATAAGTGCAGGGAGGTTTAGGGGGTCTGAGTGATGATATGAAACATGACACATACATCTCTGCCAGACAGTAAGTCATGCCTACCACTCCTAGGAAAGAAGAGTTTTGTTACAAACTGATGCAGGACCCTCATTTCAATGGATAATAGCTTTGCTTCCAATTTGTTTAAATTTCTTGAAAAAGCTTCTCTTAAGATAATTCTGATCCCTTCTTCTTTAATTGGGAGTTCCATATATGAGTATCCTTCACTAGGCAACTGAAGTATATCTCCCAATATCCTAGAATCCAAGCATATGTCAATCCCCTTGACTGTTGAAGTCACTGACTCATTTCCATAATTTAGGTTCTAGTAGAACTCTCTAACTAGATCAACATAGGTGACTTCCTTAAGAGAGCAATAAAGTTCCCATCCTTGATTTTTGATCTTGGTAGCAAAAGTAAAGCCTTCTTTCTCAAAGAACCGAAAATCTATATTTTTCCCGATTTCTATTTTTCTATCAGAAATAGGATTTACACTGGGGCTTATGGAGGATTGAGAGAGACCTTGAGCAGGTACTGAAACTGGATCGGGAACACTGGAAGACTGAGCATGCCTTTTCTTTCGGACAATTTCCTCAGGCTCACGGATTGATTTCCTTCTTTGGGAAAGTTTCATCTTTGGAGCCATATCCAAAAAAGTAGCAGACAAGAAGACTTGAATTGAGAGGAGGAGGGATCACAAGAGAGTAAAGAGGAATTTTAGTGGAGAAAGGAAGTGAATTTTGGAAGTTCGGTGAAGTGCTAGGGCACGTTCAAACCGCGCCAAGCAAAGCGAGAAAGCACATAAAATCCTTTTGAAGGAGGCGATTTTTGGTGGAGAGTAGGATGGAGAATTGCCTCAGAATTGATCCTTGGATTTGGAGCAAGAGGAGTTGGAGAAGACGACTTTTGGAAGAAGAACGATGGGAAGATGAGTCGTCTCACAGACAGGGTTCCCGTTTAAAAACAATGAGCCCGTGGGAAGTTTGTGGGATTTACAAGTTTGCCATTGAGTCGACTCATGGGGGTCGACTCATGAAGTTCAGAAATTCAGAAAAAATACAAATAAATTCCAAAAAAAATTGAAATTTTGGGAGAAGGAATTTTGCTCAATGATAAGTTTTTAGAGTGATAAATCTGAGTTTTTGAGACCAGGATAGATGTTGAAAATTGAGCTCTAAGATTTTTTTTTTTTTTTTTTTGACATCTATTCTTTGGAAATTGAGAAATTTCAGACAAATGGATCTAGAATTCCTAGATTTCTCCTAATTTCACAGAATCTATCCTCACTAAGGGCCTTTGTAAAGATATCGGCTAATTGATTTTCAGTGCAAACATATTCAAGAATTATATTTTTGTTTTGAACATGTTCTCTTATAAAATGATGTCTTATTTCAATATGTTTAGATCTTGAGTGTTGAATTGGATTTTTAGATAGATTTATGGTACTTGTATTATCACATTTTATTGGTGTTTCATTAAGTTTGATTCCAAAATCTTTGAGTTGTTGCTTAATCCACAAGATTTGAGCACAACAACTTCCGGCTGCAATGTATTCGGCCTCAGCCGTAGACAGTGCCACCGAATTTTGTTTCTTGCTAAACCATGAGATTAGGTTTACTCCAAGAAATTGGCAAGTTCCACTTGTGCTTTTTCTATCTAATTTACATCCAGCAAAATCAGCATCAGAATATCCTAACAAATTAATTTGTGAGTCCTTAGAGTACCATAACCCTATAGTTTGTGTACCATTTAAGTATCTAAGGATTCTTTTAACAGCATTCAAATGAGATTCCTTAGGATTAGATTGATATCTTGCACATAAGCAAACACTAAACATGATATCAGGCCTACTTGCAGTTAAATACAATAATGAACCAATTATACCTCTGTAGTATTTTAAGTCTACGCTTTTACCTTCATCATCCTTGTCAAGCTTACTTGAGGGACTCATTGGTGTGCCAATTGGTTTGCAGTTCTCCATTCCAAATCTTTTGAGTAGTTCCTTGGTGTACTTGCTTTGGGTGATGGAGATTCCCTCTTTTGATTGTTTGATTTGGAGTCCGAGGAAGAAGGTGAGTTCTCCCATCATGCTCATCTCGAACTCTCCCTGCATAAGCTTAGCAAAGTCTTGACAAAGGGATTCATTAGTAGACCCAAAAATTATGTCATCAACATAAATTTGTATAATTAGCATATCATTTTGGTTTCTTTTAATAAATAGGGTTGTATCTATATTGCCTCTTGAGAAACCATTATTTAGTAGAAATTTGCTTAGCCTTTCATACCATGCTCTAGGTGCTTGTTTTAGACCATATAAAGCTTTATTTAATCTAAAGACATGATTGGGAAAAGCATGATTTTCAAATCCAGGGGGTTGTTCTACATATACTTCTTCAGAAATATATCCATTTAAAAATGCACTTTTAACATCCATTTGAAATAGTTTGAATTTCATAAAGCAAGCATAAGCAAGTAGAAGTCTAATGGCTTCTAATCTAGCAACAGGTGCAAAGGTTTCATCAAAATCAATTCCTTCTTCTTGATTATATCCCTTAACAACCAGTCTTGCTTTATTTCTAATTACATTTCCATGCTCATCTAATTTGTTTCTAAAGACCCATTTTGTGCCAATTATTGAATAATCTTTAGGTCTTTTCACTAAGGTCCAAACATTATTTCTTTCAAATTGATTAAGTTCTTCTTGCATAGCATTAATCCAGTTATGATCATTATCAGCTTCTTCAAAAGTTTTAGGTTCAAGTTGAGATACAAATGCACAATGATTAAGTACATCTCTAAGTGAAGAACGTGTTTTTACCCCATGCATAGGATCACCAATTATTAACTCCTTAGGGTGGTTGTGAACATACCTCCATTCCTTGGGTAATTCATTTGTACCTTGAGGTTGTTCTTGAATTTCTTCACCTCTTTCATTTTGTTCGTCTTCTTGATCCTTGTCTTCTGGAGTTGCTGAATCTTTCAGAGTGATCTCCTTTATACCTTCTATTAGTGGATCTGCATCATCAACACCCTCATTCTTCCTCGAAGGAAGATCGTTAGATTCATCAAAGACAATATGTATGGACTCCTCAACTACTAAAGTTCTTTTGTTGAACACTCTAAATGTTTTACTAGTGGAGGAGTAACCCAGAAAGATTGCTTCATCTGATTTTGCATCAAATTTACCAAATTTTTCTTTTCCATTATTTAATACAAAACATCGGCAACCAAAGACATGAAAATATGCAATATTTAGTTTTCTTCCTTTCCAAAGTTCATAGGGGGTTTTCTTTAAAAATTGTCTAATTAAAGCACGATTCAAAATGTAACATGCTGTGTTAATAGCTTCCGCCCAAAAATATCTTGGAAGGTTGCTTTCACAAAGCATGGTACGGGCCATTTCTTCTAAGGTTCTGTTTTTCCTTTCAACTACCCCATTTTGTTGGGGTGTCCTAGGAGCAGAGAAGTTATGGCCAATTCCATTTTCATCACAAAAATTTTCAAAGTCATGATTTTCAAATTCTGTTCCATGATCACTTCTAATATTTTGAATTGAAAACCCTTTTTCATTAGTGACTTTTCGATGAAATTTCATAAAAATTTGAAAAGTTTCATTTTTGTGAGCTAAAAAGAAAACCCAAGTAAAACGAGAATAATCATCTATAATTACAAAGCCATATCATTTTCCTCCTAGACTGGTGGTTCTTGTTGGTCCAAATAAATCCATATGTAACAGCTCTAAAGGTCTAGAAGTTGAAACAGTATTTTTGGATTTAAATGATACTCTAGTTTGTTTACCTAATTGGCATGCATCACAAATTTTATCCTTTTCAAAATTCAGTTTTGGCAAACCGAGAACTAAATCCTTTTTAATTAATTTTGAAAGAGAATGCATGCTAATATGTGCAAGTCTACGATGCCACAGCCAACTAGTCTCATTTATTTTAGCATTTAAGGAAACTAGGCATTGCATGTCTAATTTAGTTAAATCATTCAAGTCTACCATATAAACATTGCCATGCCTATGTCCTATAAATTTAATGCCATCGTTAATAGGACTCGTCACAATGCAAACAGATGATTCAAAACTTACTTTATACCCTTTATCACAGAATTGACTAATGCTAAGTAAGTTATGTTTTAAACCCTTAACTAATAAAACATTCTCAATATATTTGGAGGGAGTGATACCAATGTTACCTATCCCGATGATCTTTCCTTTGCCATTATCTCCAAAGGTGACCATCCCTCCATCCTTAGCATCAAGCGTGATGAATTATGATTCATCACCAGTCATGTGTCTCGAGCATCCACTGTCAAGATACCATTTTCTGTTTCCTTCTTGGGATGCTAGACACACCTGCAAGCAAAGGTCAAGTTTCTGTCTTAGGTACCCAAGCTTTCTTGGGTCCTTTCAGGTTAGTCAGAATGGTTCCTTTTGGAACCCATATTTTCTTTGTGTTTGCATATTTGTTAATAAGACATGTGTATGATTTATGTCCTATTCTTCCACATTTAAAACAAGTAATATTTGTAGACTTGTTACTTGAATAATTTACATAAATGTCCTTCAGAAATTTTTGTTTCTTCAGGGGTTTATAACCAAGTCCAGCCTTATCATATATAGCTTTCTGATTTTCAAGGATCATATTTAGTTTGTTTGAACTTAAGGTGAACTTATCTACTATAGATTTCAGCTTGTTCATTTCATCCTTTAAGTTTTGATTTTCTTGAATCAAGGTGAATTTTTTAATTGAAAGATTTTCAGCTTGTTTCACTAAGGACTGATTTTCCAATTTCAGCTCTTTGTTTTTCTTCCCTAGTTTCTTTAATTCCTCAATTGAATCATAGAGAGCTTCATGCAATTCTTCAAAAGTAAATTCACTAGTGGATTCAGAAGTTACCTCATTTTCATGTGCCATCAGGCACAGATTGGCTTGTTCTGTTGAAGTTTCCTCGTCGGAGCTTGAGTCATCACTCGTACTCCAGGTCGCCATCATTGCCTTCTTTTTGAACTTCTTTGGACCTTTCTTCAATTGTGGACATTCGGATCTGAAATGTCCTGGCTTCTTGCACTCGTAGCATATAGGGGGTTGATCTTTCTCCTTTTCTTTGCTTTGATCCCCTTTTGTGAATTTCTTTCTCATCCCCTGTTTTCTTTTTCTTAGAAACTTCTTAAATTTTCGGGTGATGAGAGCCATCTCTTCATCCTGTTCTTCATCTTCAGATTCATCCGTTTCATAATCAGGCGAAGTTGTGGATTTGAGGGCAATGGTTCTTTTCTTTTTGATTTCATCCTCTTGATGTTGCTTCATGCTAAGTTCATGAGTCATCAAGGATCCAAGAAGCTCTTCTAGAGGTAGAGTGTTCAAGTCCTTTGCTTCTTGGATGGCAGTCACCTTGGCTTCCCAAGTTCTTGGCAGTGACCTGAGAATCTTCCTTACAAGTTCACTGTTAGTATAAGATTTGCCAAGACTCTTTAAACCATTGATTATATCAGTAAAACGAGTAAACATAGCAGCTATGGACTCATCATGCTCTATTTTGAACAATTCATATTTATGTACAAGCATGTTTATTTTAGACTCTTTTACTTGATTTGTTCCCTCATGGGTTACTTCTAACCTATTCCATATTTCTTTAGCAGATGCACAAGTAGAAATGCGATTAAATTCACTTGCATCTAGTGCACAATAAAGAACATTCATGGCTTTGGCATTTAATTGTGCCAATTTCTTGTCAACCTCATCCTATTCTTTCTCGGGTTTGGTTGATTCCTCACCATCTATAATCTTGGTGGGTGTGTGAGGACCATTCACTATGATACTCCACATATCATAGTCAAGTGCTTGTATGAAAATCTTCATCCGAGCTTTCCAATAGGTGTAATTAGACCCATTGAAAAGTGGAGGTCGGTTTGTTGATTGCCCCTCGGCTAGAGAAGTACCAACATGGGTTGCCATAGATCTTTGGCTCTTTGATTGTTAGATCAAAGAAGGGCTAAAGCACCGGCTCTGATACCACTTGTTGCCCAGCTATGCAACCCAAGAGGGGGGGGTGAATTGGGTTTCTAAAAATTTTAAGCCCAACTGATTACTTATGAAGAACAAAACTAAGACTTTAAATCAATATTAATTACCTAAAGCAGTATTGCAAGGATATAATAAAGAAATAAGATAAAGCAATAAAGCACACCACAAACACAAGGATTTATAGTAGTTCGGTGCTAACCTTGCACCTACATCCACTCCCCAAGATCCTACTTGGGAATTTCAATCCACTATCCTTTGTATTCAACCCGAATACAAAACGTCGGAAACTCCGACACTAGCTATCCCAAGCTAGATCACTTGTTTCCCGGGTACAAGTAAACCCAAAACACTCCGATTTCAGGTTCGGATCAACATTTCCTTGTTTTGGAAATCCTCCAAAAATAAGAACAAAAACTCACAAAGAGTTAGAAAATTTTGAGCACAGATTTATACAATAACAGCTCCTTAAATGAGCGAATATAACAATAAAAGCTTTACTCAAATGAAAAACCCCTTTTTCAGATTTTCTCAAAGTGGATGAACGCTTGAATGCTTGAGAAGAGGTTGATTGTTGATTGAAGATCTCTTGAAAGCTTTGAACGATCTCTAGATCAAGGTTGAAACAATAGGCGTGAAGAATTCTCTCCTTGAAAGATCTTGCTTTTCTCTTTCACAATCTCTCTGGTATACTGTGGATCCTCTCTCTTTTTCTTTTTAGATTTTTCGTTGATCTCAGGCTTTTTCGTGCAGATTTTTGGATCCTCTCTTCTGTTCTTCTCTTTTTTGATTTCACGTTTGATCCGCTATTTAATCTGTAATTTTTTTCATCATTTTAAGCATTTTGTAGCATTAGAAGCAAGAGAAAACAATTTAGGTAGATAAAGAGCCGTTAGAGGATTTTTAGGAAGCATAAATGGCAATTAAAACGGGCAAAAAAATAGTCGTTGCTGACATTTCCCATCGCAGGGGTCGACTCATGAGTCGACTCATGCTTCAGGGGTCGACTCATGAGTCGACCTCTGTTGCAAAAACCAGAGAATGCATTTCTGAAAATTCTTGGCTCAAATTAGCAGGGGTCGACTCATGAGTCGACTCATGCCTTGTGGGTCGACTCATGAGTCGACTCACAGGTCGTGCCAAGCCAGAAAACTAGCGTGCCAAGGAGAATTTTTGCGTGCCAATCAGCTCACAGTGCCATGAGTTGACTCATGAGTCGACTCATGCACTTCAAACCTTCATAACTTCAAAAATATAAACCCAAACACAATGAAATTTTCACCAATAGATTTCAAATCATTTGTTCTACCAAATGGTACTATCAAATCAGTATTTTAGTGAAATTACGATTTTGCCCTTGAAGAGCATAAGGACTTTTTCATTTTAAAATTATTTGTATCCCTTCAATCTGCTTTGTAATCATCAAAATCAATCTAGGAGCAACAGGTTTTATAAACAAATTTTAAGATTTGCACATCAAGTTTTTGGCGCCGTTGCCGGGGATTTGGCGTTTTAAATTATTTTCAAATATTTGTTCTTCGTGCTTTATAACTCTCTTTCTTTTTCCTTTAGGTTTCTAGATTTAGTTGGTGATTGCTGGAAAACTCAGGTATGCTTCTAATTTTTCTTTTATTATTTTTAGTTAATTACTTTTCCTTTTAGACCTAATCATTTGAATTTACTTAATCATAAAAAAATAATAATAAAAAAACAAAACAAAAGATATTTCATAATCGTGAAGTAAAATATCAAAATAAAAAAAAATTCTAAATTAAAATCTTTTACATTCTTGGTCATCTTGTTTATTTGCATTTGTATTTTCATAATTAATCTAAGGGCATCAACCTATTAACAAGATAAGGTGGGGATTTCATTACCCTTCCTTAGCCCAAAAACCATCTCCATCATATTGCATTACCTAGACCTTTAATCTTAAAATCAATTAGACGTCAACCTTAAGGAATTCGAGCTCAATAGGACAAGGAACCCTAAGAGTTCTACCAAATTTGAGTTGTTTGATTAGTTGGTGTCTAGGCAAGTCCCTGAGGGTGGTTTGTTAAATTGGTTCAGTTGCTGGCCTGGCCAACTCGTTTGGTGTCTAGAAAGGCAACGATGAGTGAACCTCCCACCTCTTATACTTACCTGGCTAACTAGTTGACCAATCTCCACTTGGAAGGCTTGAAGGGTCATCTTGGAACAGTTAGGAGCTGTCTAGATTTAGGTTAACCCTAGAATAGATTGAGTTTAATTTATTGTTTCACTTGTTTGAAAAATTTTTAAAAAAAAATTATTAAAATTTAAATTAATTTGGTTACTTTTCTTTAGATTTAGGACTCCTTAGGATCTTTTCTTTAGGACTTTTTCTCTTTTCTTTCTTTTTCTTATACATAAAAATTTTATAAAAAAAAAATTATATAAACATCGAGAACTGTACACCTCGTGTGTGGAGAAGAGTGTCGGGTCGTCTAGTTAGAATTGAGTCAATTCCTGTTGTTCCAATGGCTGAACCAATCCAACCCATGACCCTTAAGGATTTGTGTTATCCAGTTGGCTCCATCCAACCATCTTGTATCAGGTTGCCACAACCCACTGCTAACAATTTTGAAATCAAACCTCAAATCATAAATATGCTTTCAAAATTCACAGGATTAGAGGATGCTTATATATTTATTAGAGAATTTGAGGAGGTATGTGCAACCATGAAACTGCAATTAACAGAGGATGAGGTCAAACTTAGATTAATCAACTTTGTCCTTAAGGATAATGCTAAGAAGTGGCTTTATAGTCTGCCAAACTATTCTGTCACTACCTGGGAGGGCTTTGTGAGAATATTTTTGAAAAAATATTTCCCCCATCATAAAATAGCTAGGATTAGGAATGAAATAAATCAATTTTACCAACTAGCTGGTGAATCATTTTGGAAGTACTTTGATCGTTTCAAGAATCTTTTGACCCAATGCCCACACCATGGAATAGAAACTTGGAGACTATGCCAGATCATCTATGAGGGGTTAGATTCAAACTCAAGAACCATGCTAGAGTCCATGTGCCAAGGCCAATTTATGGATAAAGAAACTACTGAAGCTTGGCAATTCTTAGAAGACCTAGCCGAGAAAAATTTATAGTGGAAAACAACTAGGGAACCTGATAAAGCTACACCTTCAAAAGGAGGAATGCATCAAATTCAACCAACCCTAGCATCAGAGGCCAAGATTGCAACCTTAACACGTAGATTGGAAGCCTTAGAATTACAGAGACCAGCCAATGTAAATCAAATATCTGCACCCATGTGTAAAGGGTGCAATGCACCAGACCATGTCTTAGAAGAATGTTCCTACTCGAATGAGTGTGCACAGATGAATACCACCTATCAAGGACCATTGAACAATCCTTATGCACCCACATATAACCCAGGTTGGAGGAATCACCCGAATTTCTCATGGTCCCAGAATCCTAATGTAGGCAATCCAAATTTCAATCAGTAAAATCTAAGGTCCAACCCAGTGATGAACAACCCGCCAGGCTTCCATGATAATGACAAGAAAATTACCTCTTTAGAGAAAAGCCTAGAAGCCATGATGAAGATACATACCAGCTTTATGCAAACCACGGGTCAACTCATAAATAATAACACCCAAGCTATAGCCCGTCTGGAAATGCAAGTAAGTCAGCTGGCTTCGACCATTAGTGAACGAGAACATGGTAGGTTACCTAGCCAACCTGAGCCAAATCCTAGGAACCAAAATGATCCACGACCCCAACAAGGAAACCAAGTTAATGGTGTAAATGTCATTCATACCTTAAGATCGGGAAAATAAATAGACAATAAGGTAGTTGCACTTGATGATATAGAGGACTCATCTGCCGAGTCACCTTCTAAAACTACTACCTTTCAACCTCAAGCACCAGAAACTGAAAATTCACCTAGTCCAGTACTTAAAAGTCCTAGAGCTCCTTTTCTAAACAGACTGAAATTCAATAAATCTGAACATTTAGACAAAATTTTAGAGGTATTTAAACAAGTCCAAGTTAATATTCCTCTTTTAGATATAATCCATCAGGTTCCAACTTATGCCAAATTTTTAAAAGATCTTTGCACTAGGAAAAAGACCACTAATGTACCAAAGAAAGTATTTTTGGCTGCAAGTGTCAGTTCATACCTATCTAGCCATGTGCCAATTAAATATAAAGACCCTGAAGCTCCAACAATTTCTTGTGTTATTGGAGAAACCAATATAAAAAAGGCCTTGCTAGATCTAGGAGCTAGTGTGAATATCCTTTCATATTCGGTGTATGAGCAACTAAGATTAGAAAAACTTCAACCTACTGGGATCACATTACAGTTAGCCGATAGATCTCTCAGGATCCCTAAGGGAATGGTCGAGGATGTTCTGATAAAGGTTGAAAATTTTATTTTTTCTGTAGATTTTATTGTTTTAGAGACTGAGCCAGTTGTGAATCCTAAAGGACATATACCTGTCATTTTAGGAAGACCATTCTTAGCTACGACCAATGCTAAAATCAATTGTCGAAATGGTCTAATGAAATTATCCTTAGGGAATATGACCATTGAGCTTAATGTTTTTAACTTAGAACAGGAATCCTCTTCTCATGCTGATGTCAATGTAGTCCAAGATGGTATTTATGAATCCATTGACATTAGTGATGATGAAGTCGACCTAGAGTCTAACCCCTGGTTAATCCATGAGTCTGAGGATGTCAATGAAATACTTAAAGAAAATCAGATTAATCAGGAATCGACACTTCCTACTGAACCAATCATTGAGATGGTGAAATCATCACCTAAACCATCAATAGAGGAAGCACCCATTTTAGAACTGAAACCCCTCCCAGAACATCTCAAGTATGCATATCTAGGACCCAAAAAAACTTTGCCTGTAATTATTGCATCAGACCTAGATCCCAAGCAAGAGGAGGAGTTAGTGTCAGTTCTAAAAGCAAATCAAGAAGCAATAGGTTGGACCATAGCAGATATCAAAGGAATAAGCCCTTCTATAGTTCAACATAGAATATACTTAGAGGAAGAGGCTAAACCAACAAGAGAAACCCAAAGAAGGCTTAATCCAGCTATTACGGATGTAGTTAAAAAGAAGATTCTGAAACTCCTAGATAATGAAATAATTTATCCTATTTTTGATAGCTCTTGGGTAAGCCCAGTTCAAGTAGTACCCAAGAAATCTGAGGTAACAGTGGTCCAAAATGATGCAAATGAACTTATCCCAACTAGGACCCAAACGGGATGGAGGGTCTGTATAGACTATAGAAAGTTGAATGCTGCGACAAGGAAAGATCACTTTCCTTTGCCATTTATTGATCAAATGTTGGAAAGACTAGCCGGACAAGAGTTTTACTGTTTTCTTGATGGATACTCCGATTACAATCAGATCCCCATAGCCGCTGAAGATCAAGAAAAGACTACATTCACCTGTCCATTTGGTACTTTTGCTTATAGACGAATGCCCTTTGGACTATGTAATACACCAGCAACCTTCTAGAGATGCATGATCAGCATGTTTTCAGATATGATAGAACGATTTCTAGAAATTTTTATGGATGACTTTTCTGTTTTTGGCCTAACCTTCTCCAAGTGTCTGAATCACCTGCAATTAGTTCTAGAACGATGTAAGGAGAAGCACTTAGTTCTCAACTGGAAAAAATGTCAGTTTATGGTCAAACAGGGAATAGTTCTTGCCATGTTATTTCTAAAAAGGGGATTGAAGTGGACAAGGCCAAAATAGATCTAATTGCAAGTCTTCCACCACCTAAATCTGTGAAAGAAATACGTTCATTTTTAGGTCATGCTGGATTCTAGAGAAGGTTTATTGCCAACTTTAGCAAAGTAGCACGTCCACTGACTAATCTTTTGGCAAAGGATACCAAATTTGAATTTACTCATGAGTGCTTGGAATCTTTTGAATTTCTAAAAAAAGTACTTGTATCAGCTCCAATCATTCATCCTCCTGTCTGGTCTGAACCATTTGAATTAATGTGTGATGCGTCCGATCATGTTGTGGGCGCAATCTTAGGTCAACGGATAAATGAGCTGCCTAGAGTGATATATTATGCAAGTAAAACCTTAAATGATGCGCAGCTTAACTACACCACAACTGAGAAGGAGTTCCTTACCGTTGTCTTTGCTTTAGAGAAATTTAGATCTTATTTGGTTGGGATCCACACCATTGTTTACCCCGATCACTCAGCCATTAGACATCTCCTAGCAAAGAAGTATGCCAAGGCACGCTTAATCAGATGGATTTTGCTCCTTGAAGAATTTGACCTAGAAATTAAAGACAAGAAAGGCACTGAGAACGTTGTAGCAGATCATTTGTCCCGAATTTCAGTCGCACCATCTAGTGAACCACCCATCAATGAATCTTTTCCAGATGAGCAACTCATGTCTGTGTCTACTGAACCTTGGTTTGCTGATATTGTAAATTATTTAGCCATAGGTAAGATACCTTCTCATTGGACTAAGCAGGATAAATATAAATTCTTTGCCCAAGTGAAGTATTTCATTTGGGATGATCCTTATCTTTTTAAACAATATCCTGATCAAATTATTAGAAGGTGTATCCCAGATAACGAAGTCATGAATATTTTATCTTTTTGTCATGATCAAGCATGTGGGGGTCACTTCGCGTCTAAGAAAACTGCTGCTAAGGTTCTCCAATGTGATTTTTATTGGCCCAATTTGTTTAAGGATGCTCATGAATATTGTAAAAGTTGTGCTCAATGTCAGAAAATAGATCGAATCACCAAGCGACACATGATGCCACTCAACCCAATCTTGGTAGTTGAAGTTTTTGATGTTTGGGGGATCGATTTCATGGGACCATTTCCAAATTCCTTTGTAAATGAATATATTCTAGTAGCAGTTGATTATGTTTCAAAATGGGTAGAAGCAATTGCATGTAGAACACCCGATAGCAAAATGGTCATTAAGTTTCTTAAAAAAAATATTCTCTCCCGTTTCGGTATTCCTAGGGCAATCATTAGTGATCGGGGAACCCATTTTTGTAACCGACCTTTTGCAATATTGATGAAAAAAGTATAATGTCACCCACAAATTGGCCACACCATATCATCCTCAAACTAGTGGGCAAGTTGAAGTGTCAAACCGACAAATCAAACGGATCCTGAAAAAAACTGTTAGTGCCAATAGAAAGGATTGGTCTTTGAAATTAATTGATGCACTTTGGGCATACCGAACCGCTTTCAAGATCAATCTAGGAATGTCTCCTTATAGGATTGTGTTTGGTAAACCATGTCACTTGCCTATTGAGATAAAACACAAAGCCATGTGGGCCATCAAACAACTAAATACAAATTTGAACGATGCTGGAAACCATAGGAAGCTTCAGTTGAATGAATTAGAAGAACTTAGAAATGAAGCCTATGAAAATGCAAGGATATACAAGGAACGAACCAAAGCATTTTATGATCAATCAATTATGAGAAAAACTTTCAATATCGGACAGAAGGTGCTGTTATATAACTCTAGATTACATCTATTTTCAGAAAAGCTTAGGTCTAGATGGACAGGACCATTTTTAGTAAAGGAAGTCTTTTCACACGGAGCTGTTGAGATAGAAAACCCAAGTAATGGTGTTATCTTTAAAGTTAATGGTCAACGATTAAAACCATTCTTGGAATTACCTGTCGAGACTGTTGAAGATGCCATGGTTCTTTATGAACCAACTTATTCTGATTAAATTGCTTCGAGGTTTGGTCTGGCTGAAGATATAAAACTTAGCGCTTCTGGGAGGCAACCCAGCTTATTTAATTTCTAATACTTTTTTTGTTTTTAGTTTGCTTAGGACAAATAAATTAGATAAACTCCATTGGGGACAATGTCGGTCAAGTTGGAAGGAGAGCTTGAACAAAATCAGGTGTTATCATTTCCTTTTCCTTCCACTATGAGTTATTTCTTGCATTTAATATATTAAAAAAAAATTGAAATAAATTAATCTAGAAAAGAAATAAGAGTAAGTTAGAAAGTATTTGCTAATAAATGTAGTGAGTCACGGAGAAGATTAGCTGGTTAGACTCTTGGTGGCCTAGGTCATTTAAAGACTATTAGCACTTCCAATTGCACATGCACACTCACAAGGTAAAGTAGGTGTTAATTGTAAGGCCAATTAAGAATTTGAGTATTATTTAAATTAGATAATTTTTTCTACACCCCAATTAAAAAAATTTGAATTTAAAGAAAGAGCTACCTGCCTGAAATAAAATACAAAACACAGAGTAAATGTGGATTGCCCTAAGCCTAGTAATCGGATCTCTTCACCTAAGTCAAGTGTTGAGATTCGCATCAAATGGTGGTGGGAAGGCCAGGATGCTCAAAAAAAAAAAAAAAAAAAAACAGTGTGAAAGCTACCTTAGTTCTTTGTTTAATCTGGGGTGTATAGAAAATTAATCGAACTAAGTTATGAAAAATGATACAATTGGCCTGTACAAGTTAATACTGAAATACTAAGTTAGTTATCACTCACACAAGTGCTATAAAACTTTAAGTGTACTCTAAGAAAGCCCCTAAGTAGACTGACTACCGATTCTAATTCGAAGCTCATTACTTAGTAATACTAGAAAACTTCTTGAATTTTGATCTTAAATTAATTTGCAAAGGAAGGATCTTTTTGGAATATGATCTTATTTTGGTACATTGCTAAGGGACTAGTAATGATTAAGTTGGGGGGGGTGATTTATGTCACAAATTGACATAAAAAGTATCAATTAATATCTAAATTATCTAACTTTATTAGAAAATTGATACTTGTTATTATATTTTGCAGAAGAAGAGGTCATCAATAGAAAGAACAAGGAAAGAGGATTCCAACGGTGCAAATTTTATGTAAAATGGAGTTAAATTAACCCAGGAATTGAAGAATGAAGAAAGAAGACTCAATTGGGTCAAACCCGAGTCAAATCAGGTCAAAATTGATCAAAAATCAACTGATTTGGTGATCTGGTTAGCCGTCTGGTCCACAGCAATAGGCGCCTAGACCATGGACCCATTGGCACACCATAAATCAGCCAATCAGCGAGTCTCGGCTCACCGCAATGCATCACGAGCCCGGTCCACGCGCGCGGTCCAGGGCTCATGAGGAGAGAGAAGAAGGTCCGAAGGGCAACCTGGTAACTTCACATCACTCGATGGTCCGATCAAGATACAACGCTCCACATTTTTGCGCCATCGGACGGCCACCATCGCAGCCGGTCAAGATCCAACCGTAATCAAGGCAATTGTAAGAATCAATAAACACTAGGACAACACGGGATCCTTCTGCAGCGCGATCCAACGGACGAAATCTTTCAGCGCCTTGATCGGATGGTCTGCGATGCATCCGACCTGATCTCATCTCTGCAGCGCGATCCAACGGCAGCGCTTCACCCAGATCATGATCCGACGGCCCAGAATCGCTCCCGGCTTGATTTATTAGATAAATTGGGTCCTTTAGATGAAGATCGGACGGCTGGAACAATTTTTAGGGTTTCTTGATGGATTTAAGTGCTTTTTGAACGAGATTTGAGCCCCTAAACCCCCCTAACAGCCCTCTAAAACCTCTTAGCCCTACATCTAAAGTTTTGAAAACCTTATAACCCCCAAATACCTATAAAAAGCCCCCAAAGGCCCTTGTTTTAATGATTCTTTCCTTCCGATCAAGCTTGTAACCCTAGATAGTGGGGTTTTTAGCTTTCTTCTCAAGCCTCGAGCTTTGAAATTTTTGTAATAATTTTTTTTTTATATAAAATCTTATTTTTATACAATTTTATCTCTTTACATTATGCAATTTATTTTTCTTGCAATTAGGATAGTTTAATTTATGCAATTTAATTTCTTGCAATTAGGTTAGTTTAAATTATGCAGTTTAAATTTATGCAATTATGATAGTTTAATTTATGAAATTAGGGTAGTTTATTTTTTTGCATTTAAATTTTGTAAGTAGATTTAGATCATGTCTAGCTAAGCATCCCTTCTAGGGTTTGCGATGAAGCTAGATCATGAGTAGGAGTTTTACATAGGGTTCTTTCTTTTTCTTAGGATTTCTTTTTCTTCCTCTTTTGCCAAGAATTTTTGATGAACTATAGTTGGGTCAGAATCCCTTCATAGTTCATGCTTGATTCAGTGCATAGGAGGAGAAAATCCTAAGGGATCCTAGTTACTACTCTCCTGTAAAGAATCTTGATGGGTTATCGTTGGACCTTAGTCCCTTCATAATCTATGCTTGAAAAAGATAAGAGGAGTAGTCGTTAGGATCAATAAGAAAAATTCTAGGTAGAATTTCCTAATCTAGATCTAGTGGATTCAAAAACCCTAGATCCTTAGTCTTATTGTCTTTAGCAAATAACTTTCGATTTTTGATTTTCGTTAAAGCTCGCTTGAGCATAGATTTAAAAATTATTTTTAAACCAAGTCTCTGTGGGATCGACCCATACTCGCTGGTCGTGCTACTCTGCACACTGTGTGCTTGCGGTTTTATAAACAAATTTTAGATTTGCACATCAGGAGGGTGCTACTCCGAGCTCGGTGATGAATTTTCTCAGCCACACCGCTTCTTTGGCAACATCTGATGCAGTAATATACTCCGCCTCGCATACTGAATCAGCCACAGTGTGCTGCTTGGAACTCTTCCAGCAGACAGCCCCACCATTAAGGGTAAAAATAAATCCTGACACACTCTTGCTGTCATCGCGATCAGACTGAAAACTAAAGTCTGTAAACCCCATAAGTCTCAAGTCCGATTCACCATATACAAGCCACTGGTCCTTAGTATTTCTTAAATACTTCCAGTGATTCTCTCCTGGATTAGATTGGTATCTACTCACTACCCCTAGTGAGTATGCCACATCTGGTCGTGTACATGTCATGGCGTACATGATAGATCCCACTGCCGAAGCATATGGAATCCTATCCATACGCTCTCTCTCTCTTGAGGTGTTGTCGGATAATCCCTTTTCGAGAGAGAAATTCTATGGCCTATCGGTAGATAGCCTTTCTTGAAATTCTCCATGCTGAACCTTTTCAGCATAGTATCAATGTACATGGACTGGGATAAGCCAAGCAACCTTTTAGATCTACCCCTATAGATCCTCATCCCTAGAATGTAGGAAGCTTCTCCCAGATCCTTCATGGAGAACTATGACGATAGCCAAATCTTTATTTCCTGTAATGCAGGAACATCATTCTCGATTAAGAGAATGTCATCCACATACAATACAAGAAATACTACTACTGGACCATTAGCCCACTTATAAATGTAGGGTTCTTCTCCGTTCTTAACGAAGCCATACGTTTTGATTGTCCTATCAAAACATATGTTCCAACTCTGAGATGCCTGCTTAAGTCCATAAATGGACCTTTGTAGCTTGCATACCTTAGACTCATCTGTGGATGTAAACCCTTCAAGTTGTATCATATACACCTCTTCGTCTTGCTCTCCATTTAGGAAGGCTGTCTTCACATCCATCTGTCAGATTTCATAGTCTAGATGAGCAGCTATCGCAAGCATAATCCGAATGGATTTGAGCATTGCCACAGGAGAAAATGTCTCATCATAGTCTATACCATAACGTTGACGATATCCCTTGGCAACCAGACGGGCTTTATAGGTCTCCACCTTTCCGTCTGCACCCCTCTTCCTCTTGAAGACCCACTTACACCCTATGGGTTTCACTCCTTCAGGTGAGTCAACCAATGTCCACACATCGTTGACCTTCATGGACTCCATTTTGAATTTCATGGCCTCTAGCCATTTCTCAGAGTCAGGTCTCCACATTGCATCCATGTAGGTGATCGGATCCTCATCGTTTTCATCAAGTTCGACAGGATCGCCATCCCAGACCAAGAAATCATAATATCTGTCCGGTTGATGTGGTACTCTACCAAACCGCCTTAAGGGTGCATAATCAATGGGCTCTGAATCTGATCTAATCAAATCCGGTTCAGGTTCAGTAACATGTGTCGAATTTTCCACCTGTCGAACTTCGTCAAGTTCAACCTTAGAGGCAACAGTTCCTTCACTAAGAAACTTCTTTTCTAAAAGGATTGCCTTAAGGCTGACAAACACCTTTTGCTCATCAGCAAGGTAGAAATAATACCCTTTGGTCTCTTTTGGGTACCCTATAAAATTACACTTGTCAGACCTAGGTCTAAGCTTGTCTGTAATTAAATGTTTAACATAAGCTGAACACCCCCAAACCCTAAGGTGCGAGAGTACTGGCTTACGTCCTATCCATATCTCATATGGCGTTTTGGCTACAGACTTACTCGAAACTCTATTTAGAAGGTAACAAGCCGATTCGAGTGCATATCCTCAGAGGAAGATCGGCAGACCAGCAAACCCCATCATGGATCGAACCATGTCCAATAAGGTCCGATTCTTTCTTTCAGACACACCATTATGCTGTGGTGTTCCAGGAGGAGTCCACTGAGAGAGAATTCCATTCTCTCCTAGATATGTCAGAAACTCATTGGAAAGGTATTCACCTCCTCGATCAGATCAAAAAATTTTAATACACTTTCCAGTTTGTTTTTCTACCTCATTTCGGAATAGTTTGAACATTTCAAACGACTTCGACTTATGCTTCATTAAGTAGACATACCCATACCTCGATAAGTCGTCTGTGAAGGTTATGAAGTAGAAATATCCATGTCTTGTACTTAAGCTCATAGGTCCACATACATCAGAATATACCAGACCCAAGAGTTCACTGGCTCGCTCACCTTTTCCAGTAAAAGGTGACTTAGTCATCTTTCCAAGAGGACAAGACTCACAGGTTGGAAGTGATTCACAATCACCAAGTTCAAGAATTCTTTCTTGAGCCTACCTGTTTATCCTGTACTTATTGATATGACCTAGCCTACAGTGCCAAAGGTAGACTTCTGACACATTATCTATTCTAGAGCATTTACCAAAATTTTGAACCACATTAACAGGCTGTGATAGTAAGTAAATTTTATTATTTAATTATCCAACAAATATTGTAATATCATTCAAAATGATATTGCAAATATTTTTTTTTATTAAAAAATCATAACCGTACATGGCCAAAAGGCCTACAGAAATAATATTTAATAAAAAACTTGGATAATAGTAACATTCACTCAGAATTACATTACGAGAATTGATTACAAGACTCATGATTCCTAAAGCTAGAATTGGAACTCTGCTTCTATCTCCAACGTTCAGGAACCTCTCGCCTTCATCAAATCTCCTACTGACCTGCAGACCTTGCATCGAATTACAAATATGATAAGGGCTTCCGGTATCCAATACCCAGGCAGTAGTATCACAAATGGAAAAGTTGCAAGGAGTTATCATATAATTACCTTGCTTCTTCTTCAGCCTGTTCGAGTCCAGGGAGGCAATGTATTGAGGACAGTTCCTCTTCCAATGCCTCTGCTTCTTGCAAAAGAAGCACTCCGCCTGGCTCTGGTTGGGCTAGCGCTTCTTGGTCTGACCCTGTGCAACCGTCCCAGCATGAGGCTGCACCTTCTTGTTCTTCTTCTTCTTGTTCTTCTTCCCCTTCCCAAAGGGTCGACGACGAGAAGAAGACCCTCCCACTACATTCACCGACTCCTTATGGAGCTAGTGATCCTTCTCAAAGTTCTGCAGTAATCTCAACAATCCGTGGTAGTTTACTGCAGGCTTTGTCATTCGAAAATGAGTAAGGAATGGGAGGAAGGACTTGGGCAAGAAATTAAGGATCGCATCCTTACCGAGCTGCTCGTGCAGAGAAAAATGCAATTTGCTCAGGTGCTCAATCATCTCGATCATGTACAGTACATGATCAGTGACTGAGGCCCTATCCCTCATCCGAGCATTGAAAATGGCACAACTAGTTTTGTGCCTTTCAACATCGTCAGGCATACCAAAGGAGTCGTTCAACATTTGAAGCATCTCTTGTGGCTGGACGTTCTCAAACCTATGACTGAACTCGTCATTCATTGCTGCCAGCATAATACATCGGACGGTAGTGCGGTCATTGAGCCACTTCTGGTAAGTGTCTCTGATCGCCTTACTAGCGTTCGGAGCTGGCTCCTCAGATGCTGGATCCGTTACTACATAAAGGATCCGCTCATGCTCAAGGACGATTTTCAATTTTCGATACCAGCTATCGAAATTAGGTCCCATAAACTTGTCATTATCTAATAATGATCGGAGCGACAGGGTAGTGGCCATAGCTGTATAAAGGAAAACCAGACCTCTATTAGTACATAAATTAATACTAAAGACTTGAACTTTAGTCTAAAGTTTTTTCCAATATTTTTACGAACCGGTAGCCTCAACCTCCAATTCGAGGGATTACTTTAATTCTTTAATGGGTACTAGAATCCATACAGACTACACACGAGCCCAACTTTGGTTGGTCAACCCATGTGCATCTATGGGTAAGTTCTTAACCAATTGTTTCTCTAAACAACTTCTAGTAATTGATTTTGCCTCAAAACCTAATCAGTAGGCTTTGGCCTCCACTGAAAAGATCTGGTTAGGTCCAACCATTAACATGACTTAATTTGGTGAATCAGATCAATAAATGATCAGGCCTGACTTTGGCCGGCCAACCTAACCACCATCAGAAAGATTCAACCAAATTATCATATTATGAATGATAATTCCATTAGCCAATGAGCACCAGGCCTTTGGGCCTCCAATGATCATTGAACTAATGGACTCATTATCACTCACTTAATGGGAGGCTTTGACTTAGTTATCATTATAACTTAATCATTTTAGGGACCTAATAATTTTTAAGGATTTTATTAAAGGATAGTAGAGAAGAAATCATCCAGCCAATTTCAATCCTCCCACTGACTTCACCAAGTCAGATTAAAAAAGATTTAATTAAAGCTGGCATTAGGAGCACCTAAATCAGTCACACTGATTTACCTAATGACATGGGTGAGCTCTAATCACCAAGTGATCTAATCAAAATCTAACTTACCAGATTGGCCAGGTAAGTGAGATCAGTGGTGGGGATTTGCCATTAACTCGTCAATGATCGAATCAATGCGAGTAGCTCCCGCTTAAGAACCATTGATCAAAACTGTCGAACTTACCTTAGACACCAACCGGTTCATTAGTTTTAATTTTGATCAACTTAGTAAATAGGGCTCCACTGCGTAGCCATGAATTAAGTCCATCTTGGTCTAGTTAAAGACATGGACCCATTCAACTACAACTATTGAAGTTGAGTCTAGAGTATCCTTGACCTAATCTAATTCAACTTTTGATTAGATTTGACCAATTACTCCATTTAGTCTATTTTTAAGCTAACCTTAGGTCTAACCCAATTATGGACCTAATTCATCTAACCCATTGACCCACAAGTTTATGCAATTATCTTAGGTCTTAATTCACAATTCTAGACCTACTAGACAATACTTAATTCTTTTTATTAAGTACTTGGGCTGATGGGTCAGGGTTTGGTATTTCGAAAATAATTTTTAAATTTTGAAAGATTTTATTTTCTGTTCACCAAATGTGTTGACTCATTTCACAAACGGATCAGCACAATTCATAAACAACAATCCTATTGCTCATTTCATAATAGAAAATAACTCAAAACAAATCATGAATTTTTTTTTAGATCTAATCTAACACATTCATGATAAATTTTATAATTAAGTCATTTTGCTGCTTCATCGGCATGGGATATAATTGCATCGGCACCCCTACCGCCATAGGAGACCCCATCGAATGAGAAGAGAGGGCCTTTAAACCCTACTTTTCTCCTATGACCGGACGGCCATGGCAACCAACCCAATTAGATTACTTGCTACTTGGATCAAGTATATCTAAATATACCAATTTCAAAATTTAAATTTTGAATTTTAATTTTCAAATTTTAAATTGTAAATTTCAAATTTTAAATTTCAAATTTGAGATTTCAATCAAATTTCAAATTTTGAATTTTCAATCTTTGAATTTTAAATTTTAAATTTCAAATTTTAAATTTAAAATTTCAAACAAATTTCAAATAAATTTCAAATTTCAAATTTTAAATTTCAAAATTCAAATTTCAAAATTTTGAATTTCAAATTTTGAATTTCAAATTTGAACTTATAGATTACACCTTAATCTACGCATGCATATGTATATCATATTCTAGAACCATGCTCTGATACCATTTGAAGTGATAATTCAGTGCAGGGGCAAAATGGTAATTTTAAATAAATTTTTCAAAATTACTATTTTACAGTGAAATTATTAATTAATCTCATTAATTAATACTAATTAACCCTACACTAGGATCTAAATATGATACAACGGCATGCATTTAAATTTAAAATTCAAATTTGAAACAGAAAACTTTTTTACTGTACTGTGTTCAGAATACATCACCTTTTGCGGGTAGTCGATCATCGTAATCTGATCACCGTCGGGGGACTCTGATTATCATGTCACAGCCACACTAGTGTCTGGCCTCTGCGGATCGTCCACACGAAGCTCCCATTTGATCGGCTCCTCACGAATGCTAGTTCGTGATTTCATCCTTTTGATGGCTGATGTTGATCGAACTCCTTCGATCGATGTATGTCGACTCTTCGGATGCTCCAGATCATCTACACGATTGGTTGAGAGGCTGATGGATCTCTCTCTGAAATTTGGTAGACTCACGACACTCGTGGCACACCAATCTCACTTCCCGAACCCTAGGTAGAAACCCAAGGGTACACACCAAAAACCCTGCGTCCAATTTTCTTTCTTTTCTTTCTTTTTCTCTCGAAAGGTTTTGGACCTTCACCTCATGCACAAGGCTTTCTCACACCCCACTTTCTTTCTCAGAATTTTTCTACGCACGTCCCACCTCCCTATCTCTTTTAAAACAGTTCAAAACGTGTCTTATCCGCGTGAGAGGATAAAGATAAGTGGTTACACATTTGAATTCAAATCAAATTTGAATTCAAATAAAAACCAACTCATCCCTATCCACTTGTGGCATGAGAAGAGAAGGGCGTGGACTCTTTGTGCGTGGAAAGATTTCACGAGAAACTCTTTCTCGTGTGAATTATGTGGTGCACAAGATGGATAAGCTTGAAGGCAAAAAAGATAAGTTATCCATTCAAATTCAAACACGCTTTGAATTTGAATAGTTAACTAATCAGCTTTATCCATCCATATTGGTGCACAAGAGTGGGCGCAGAGATTTAAGGTGGTGCAGGGATTCAAATTCAAATGGTGGTTTGATCTTAATTGAACCAACCTAATCAAAATAGGTTAAGCATAATTAGACTAAATTAAATCCACCTTAATTAGGCTCAATAAAATTTTAATCAAATTAGAAATTGACTAAGTCCAACCCCTGATCAAATCAGGGATCAAACCATCTCGACGATTAGGTCAACTCTTAACCTAATCAGGTCAAACCCAACTGAATCCAATTGAATTGGACTTGATCCAAAAATAATTACTTAATCAAATTGAGTTAATTAGCGATCAAATTACTAATAAAACTTCTCATAATTATTGAGTCCAAATTCGATGGGCAATCGGGTATCAAAGTCCATCAATATGAAATCTTGATCGAAGAGTTCAAATTTCAAATTCAAAATTTAAAAATCAAAATTTTGACCCCGGTATCCAAAATGTGTGGAACTCATGATCAGAGAATCCTAATTCTCAATCATAGAGTCCCAAACACATAAGACTCATAATCAGCCATCAGATCAGAAAGGAACCTCTAATGTGTGTGCCCCGTAGGTTCGAACCTAAGCCGGTAGCACAGGAACCAATTCCTGTACTAATCGAAGTGACCATCTAGCAATGGTACCCAATGACCGGATAGGTCGAATAGTCGCAATCGCAATATTCAGAACCTACGTGAATATGGTTACCGTATAATTCATCCCTTTTGACCCCTGTGTTTAGGATGACTCAGGGTTAAACTGTCAACCCTGATGAGATCATCCGAATCGTGCTCAACTCAATTAGTCCTGTGACTCCTCACTAGGACGACCCTGACCAAGGTTTTGCTAAATTGAAACACGACTGTACACAGCTCCTAAACTGGAGTGGTCAATCCCATCTTGACACACGCACCGACAAGTCAAGTACTTGACTACACCCAGCAGTCTTCCATCACTGAATTAGAAATTCAGGTAGTCCAGTGCCTAAGTGCAGTGAGTTGCTTGCAAGTCACCATGGCGGTCTCAGGTCAGAGGGATATTTATACCCATATCCCATCGGAGCAAATCTTGACAGCAGAAATAGCTCCAAAGTCGGTCACGTTCAGTGCAGATGTACCATTACATCTCACCTGTATGCCATACCAGTGTCTCCACACTCCTTGGTTATGAGGACAACCAACCCATATGGCACACAACGACCTATGCTTGATCAACGTTGTCATCCTTGGTAACAACGTATCATTTGGTCGCGAACAGGTTTAAGGACTAAGCGACAAATCCTCCTTTGTCGAGTCTAAATAGTCCTAAGGACTTCACCACAACACAAGAGTTCATTAGAAGATGGAACATTTGTGATGAAAAAAATACCAAAATAACTTTTATTTATTTATAATTCATGTACTAATACAAAAGGAGCACAACCATCAACAGGCTGACGATTGACTTTGGGACACTATTCCCAACACCAGGGGTTGCAGTAGGAGTGTCCATAGGAGCAGAGGGGTTAAAGGGAAAATCCAACAAAAAATGGACTGAAGTCGGATCCCTAGGAAAGTAAGAACATGTTTTTAAAAAATTATTCCATAAATTATGAATTTTACCTTGATTTGCAGTGAAAAATTGGATCAAGGTTATTGAAAATCCTTTTGTGAGAGCAGCAGGTGCGGCTCCTCTACTTCGCACGCACGCCCAGTAACTCAGCAAAGGGGAGATGAAGGCAAGGGATTTTCTGCTTCGGAGGGGACTTTTTCTAATTTTTTTTTTTGAATTCTCAAATCTCTTGATTTTTTTTTAAGATTTGAATTCATAATTCAAATGTCCAAAATTAACCCCGGATCAGAAGATGGTTTTAATTAGAAGTTCGGATCCTAACCAATTTAAGACTCGAACCCAATCTCCTCTAAATTCAGATCAAACACTAATCAGAAGTTTGGGTCCTAACCAAATTAGGACTCGAATCCAATCTCCTCACATTTCTTAGATTACAAATTAATTCAAATCCATCCCCAAAATTAATTCTGTAGCTAATATCCAGTGCTAGCTGGACATAGCCAATATTTAATTTCGTATGACCTACAACTTTAATTCTCAATCAAGCCTATTTGTTCAATCAAGTCACCTACTTCTAAATTGAATATATAGATCTTAGGTCAAGCCCTATTCCACATCGCTCAACAATGTGCGTGACTCCATAGGTTCGAATACTAAGTCAATAGTATAGGAACTAATTTTTGTACTAATCTAAGTAACCATATAGCAATGATACTCGACGTCTGGATAGGTCGAATAAATGCAAAGCAATATTCAAAAATCTTGGCATATGGTTACTGTATAATTCATCTCTTTGATCCTCAATGTGTAGGATGACTTCAGGATAAACTGTCAAACCCTTAATCAATCTTTCATATTGTATTTCAACTTTATAAATCTTGTGATTGATCATATGGATTATCCTGATCAAGATTTTACTGAACTAAAACACAGTAAAACATTATCTCCTATTATCTAGAGCGATCAATTCCATCTTGACTTAGACATAACTTTGCAAGTACTTGACGGTGCTCAAAAATCTTCCATCACTGTATTAAAAATATAGATAGTCCTGCATCAAAATACAATGAGTTACTTGCAAGTCACTTAGTGATCTCAGATCGGAGAGATACTTATATCCATATCCTTTGCAAATTACTCTCGACAGTAGAGTGCTCTACAGCTGAATCACATTCAGTGATAATGTACTCCTATATTTCATCTATATGCTATACCAATGTCTCCACACTCTTTAGCTATGAGGACAACCAACGCATACGACACACAACGATCCAAACTTGATAAACGTTATCGTCTTATTAATAACATATCATTTGGTCACGAATATAATTTAAGAACTATTCAATAAATTCTCATCGCTTTTATCGAGTGTTTATTGTTCTAAGGACTTCATCATTATAATAAGAATGGAAGATGCAAAAAATGATGAACTGTCAAATTTTTATTAATATAAATCAAAATATAATACATATATAAATGCACAATTATCTACAGTTAGACAATTGACTTTAGGACACAATCCCAATAAACTTTTACTTGTGCTAAAGCCAATCAGATCTATATCTAATACCTATTTTTCACTTGAGTTCGTCGAACTTTTTAATCCCGAGAGCTTTAATGAAGGGGTCGGTTAGATTTTTTTTTTTTGATTGATCTTCTGCAAATCAATGTCACCTCTATCAATAATCTCTCGAGCAAGATGATAGCGACACAGAATATGTTTGATTCTTTGATGGGACTTGGGTTCCTTAACTTGAGCTATGGCTCCAGTACTATCATAATATAATAGAACTGAACCATTAACGGAGAAAATCACCCCAAGCTCACTGATGAACTTAACCAAACTACTTCTTTGGTAGCATCAGATGCCGCAATGTATTCCACTTCACAAATAGAGTCGGCTACTATATGTTGCTTGAAATTTTTTCAACATAACACCCCACCTACAAGATAAAAATATAACCAGATATACTTTTGCTGTCATCATGGTCCGACTGAAAATTAAAATCTGTATAGGTCCTTAGTATTTTTTAAATACTTAAGGATTATTTTTACAATCTTACAATACTTTTCACTCAGATCGGATTGATACCTACTCATTATCCCTAGCGAGTAGGCCGCATCTGATCTCGTATATGTCATGGCATACATGATAGATCTTACTGTCAAGGTATATGAGATTTTACTCATACTCTTTCTCTCTTATGAGGTTGTCAGATAATTTTTTTTAGAAAGAGATATTTTTTGACCTATCAGTAGATGGTCTCTTTTAGAATTCGTCATGCTGAACCATTTCAGTAAGATATCAATATACGTGGATTGGGACAATCTAAGCAATCTTTTAGATTTATCTCTATAGATTTTCATCCCTAAGATGTAGGATATTTTTCTCAAATTTTTCATAAAAAATTATGATGACAGCCAGAGCTTCATACTTTATAATGTTAGGGTGTCATTTTTAATTAAGAGAATATCATCCACATACAGTACAAGAAATATGACTACAGAATTATTAGCTCATTTGTAGATACAAGACTCCTCTCCATTCTTAATGAAGTCATACGTTTTGGTTGTTTTGTCAAAATATATGTTCCAACTCCAAGAGACTTGCTTCAATCCATAAATGGATCTCTGTAGCTTGCATACTTTATATTTATCTATAGATGTGAATCCTTCAGACTATATCATATACACCTCTTCTTCCAGCTCTCCATTAATGAAGGCCATCTTGATATTCATTTATCAGATTTCATAATTAAGGTATGCTGTTATCGCAAGCATAATCTAAATGGATTTGAGCATTATCATAGAAAAAAATATCTCATCATAATCTATACCATAATGTTGATGATATCTCATGGCAACTAAACGGACTTTATAGATCTCTACCTTTTCATCTGCATCAATTTTTTTTTTAAAAATCTATTTGCACCCTATATATTTTATTCATTCAGATAAATTAATGAGTGTCCATACATCATTGATTTTCATAGATTCCATCTCGAATCTCATGGTTTTAAGCCATTTCTCAGAGTCAGTCCTCTGCATAGCATCCATATAGATGATCGGATCCTCATTGTTCTCATTTAATTCAACAGGATCACTATTTCGAATCAAAAAATCATAATATCTATCCGACCAATATCGTACTCTATCAGATCTCCTCAAAGGCACATACATGAGGAGATTGGGGTTTGATTTTCTAATCAAATCTAGTTTTGTAAGTTCATTTGATTATGTCAATTTTTTTACCTCTCGAACTTCATCAAATCAAATTTCAGTGACATTAGTTTCTTACCCAAAAAATTTTTTTTCCAAAAAGAATGCCCTATTAGTGACAAATACCTTTTGTTCTTCAGTGAGATAAAAATATATAGTACCCTCTTAATTGCTTTGGATACCCAACAAATAAGCACTTATCGGATCTAGATCCAAGCTTATCTATTTTTAAATATTTGACATAAGTCGGACATGCCCAAACTCTAAAGTGAGAGAGTACCGGCCTACGCTTCGTCTATATCTCATATGATGTTTTATTGACATATTTTCTTGAAATCTTGTTCAGTATATAACAAGCAGTATCTAGTGTATATCTCCATAAAAAATTAATAGATTTGCAAAATCTATCATGGATCGAACCATATCCAACAGCATTCAATTTCTTCTTTCAGACATCCTATTATGTTGTGGTGTTTCAGGAGAAGTCCACTAAGAGAGAATCTTATTTTTTTAAAATATATCAAAAATTCATTGGTGAGGTATTCTTCTCCTCGATCTGAGCAAAGAGTTTTAATATTCTTTTCAGTTTACTTTTTCACTTTCCTACAAAATTTTTTGAACATTTCAAAAGATTCAGATTTATGTTTCATAAGATAGACGTATCCATATCTAGATAGGTCATCAGTGAAGGTAATAAAGTAATAATATCTACCCTAGTACTTGTGTTCATGGATCCACATACATCACTATGTACTAGACTCGAAACATCACCGATCCATTCACCTTTTCTTGTAAAGGATGACTTTATCATTTTTCAAGAAGATAGGATTTGCAAATTGGCAATGATTCACAATCATTAATATTGAGAATTTCTTCTTTAGTTAACCCACTTATCCTGTTCTTATTTATATTACCAAGCCAACAATGCCAAAGGTAGGCATTGATGACATAATCTATTTTTGGACGTTTATTTGATATGTACATTACACTAACAGATTGTGATAAAAGGTATATGTCATATCTCAATTATCCATGCATAATTGTAATATTATTCATAATGATATCATAAAAATCATTTTTTATTAAAAAATTAAAATCATTTTTGGCCAGAAGGCCAATAGAAATTACATTTAATAGAAAGGAGGGACAATAATGTCAATCCTTTAAATTGATAATTTTAGAATTGAAAATGAGCCGAACTATTTTTAAGGCTAGAACTGGAACAAGACTTCCATCTCCAATGTTCAGGAATTACTCGTCATTTTTAAATTTTTTACTAATCTGAAGTCTTTGCAATGAATTACCAATATTAGTTGGACTTTCAGTATCCAATACCAAGATAGTAATATTAGTTGATATCCCTTCTTACCTAACTGTTCGTACAACAAAAAGTCAAGTTTGCTTAAACGTTCGTAATTGATATCCCTTCTCACATCCGGATGTTGAATACTACACAGAAGGTTTTGTATCTCTCAGCATCCTTAGAAGTATCGAAGGACTCGTTCAATATTTGAAGCATGTCCTCTGGTTGCACGTCTTCGAATTTATGACTAAATTCATCATTCATTACCACCCTCATAATGTAACATACTGTCATACGATCATTGAGTCACTTTTGATAAGCATCTCTAATTGTACCATGCATATTCGCAGCAGGTTCTTCAGATGCAAGATTTGTAAGGATATACAAAATCTTTTCATGCTCCAAATAATTTTCAACTTTCGATACCATCTATCGAAGTTGGATCTCATAAACTTATCACTATCTAACAGTAAGTAGAGCGATAAAGTATTAGCCATTACTGTAAAAGAAAATACAAAAATCTTTAAGTATATGAATTATACAATCCTAAAGACTTGAACTTTATTCTAAATATTTCTTCCACTATTTTATATGAACTGATAGCCTTTACCTCTAATTTAAAAAATTTATTTGATTCTTTAGCAGGTAATAGAATTCACATAGACTGTATATGGGCCTGAGTGTGGCTCGACCAACCTATGTGCATCTATAGATATGTTCTTAACCAATTATTACTTCAAACGATTTTTAATAAAAAATTTTACCCCAGGCTCCCCTTTAGTAGACGTATGGTGCCTCCATTGAAAAGTCTGGTTAGGTCTAACCATTAACATAACCATACCCAGTGTATCTAACTAATGAATGATTAGGCCTGAGTGTGGCTCGACCAACCTGCCCATCCATTTGAAAGACACAACAAGGTCATCATATCATGGATGACAATTCTAATATCTAGATAAATACCAGGCATGTGGCGCCTCTAATGTTTATCTAGACTATTAGACCTATTACCATGCATCTTAATGGGGGGCTATGAATTATAGTTATCTCGATAACTATGTCATTTTAAGGACCTAATAATTTAGAGAGTTTAAGATATGATAATGATTATTTACATACAAAAATATCAAAAAATCAACCAGTAATTAGAAATTCCTTCTACTGGCTTCACTAAGTCATCGAAGAGGACAAGAGACTAAGCTGGTCCAAGGATACCTTAATTAGTCTAACTGACTAACCTAGATAGCATGGGTGAACTCGAATCACTTAAGTAACCTAATTGAAAATTGATTGACCACATTGGCCAAGTGGGGATTGGTAGGAGGATTCTTATTTCTTTCCTTAGACATCATCATTGGCCAGGATAGATAATAGTCACAATTAAAAAAAATTTTCAATCGCTTATCTTAGATACCAATTGGTTTATCAATTTCGATTCAATCAGCCTAAGAATTCAGACTCGACCATCAAGCCACAATCAGATCCATTTGGTATAATAAAAAATATGGGCTTGATCAACTATAACTATTGTGTATGATCTAGAGTATTCTAGTTCTGATCTCAATCAACTCTTGGTTAGATTTCATCAATTGCTAAAAAAAAATTTGTCCATTATGCATTTGATTTTTAGACTCTAGGTCTAACCTAGTCAAAAGGATCGAATTCGAGTTAATCCATTACCATAAAATTCATGTTTAAACATAATGATTAAAATAATTTTAAAAAATACTTTTCCAAACTTGATCAGCATGTACTAGGACAATCTTTGCAGTATAAGGGGTAAATCTTATATCAGGACAACTTTATGTCAGTATATATGATCCTTTGATCAATTGATTAATTTTAGTTCTGAATTATTTGAAATCAGATCCAATCTAATTTACATGTGCGACGGATTAAGTTTTGGGCATGCACATGGACATATACATAAACTAAGGCCAGTAGAAATTTATATCTAATCATATTAGATCAAAATAACTTTACATAAACTTCATATCTGAATCTGAATTTATACAAAATATAAATTATTAGATTCAGATCTGAATACCCATAGACACCTGTAAAAAATAGTTCTTAATACACATCAAAGTTTGATTAAAACCTAATCTGTATATCTGTAAAAGTCTGTTCAAAAATAGATCTAGGTAGCAGAAAAATTCTGTCAACATAGATCCTAATTTACATAGGAATTAGGATAGAATCAGATCTTGATTTTATACATGAAAGTCTGGTCAAAACCAAATTAGAACTTTTCAAAAATCAGGATGGAATCTGATCTAATTTCATATAAAAAAAACTAGTCAAAAACTAGATCTAAAATTCTAAAAAAATATATGAATAGAACCAGATTTTTAACCAGACCTAGTTTGTCTTCAAATCTGATATCACGCTTTGATACCAGTTGAGGAGAAAATCCGATAAAAGATAGACTGAAGTTGGATCCCTAGTAAAGGAAGAACAGATTTCTAAAAAATTATTCAATAAATTATGAATTTTACCTTGATTTATAGTAAAAAATTGGATTAAGGTTATTGAAAATCCTTTTGTGAGGGCAGCAGGTGTAGCTCCTCTACTTCGCATGCACATCCAGCAACTTAGTAAAAGAGAGATGAAGGCATGGGATTTTCTGCTTCAGAGGAGACTTTTCCTAATTTTTTTTTGATTTCTCAAATCCTTTGATTTTTTTATGATTTGAATTCATAATTCAAATGTCCAAAACTACCTCCTGATCAGAAGATGGTTTTAATTAGAAGTTTGGGTCCTAACCAATTTAGGACTCAAACCCAATCTCCTCTAATTTCAAATCAAACATTGATTAGAAGTTCGAGTCCTAACCAAATTAGGACTCGAACCCAATCCCCTCACATTCCTTGGATTACAGATTAATTCAAGTTCATCCCCAAAATTAATTTTGCAGCTAATATCTAATGCTAACTGCACATCGTCAGTATTTAATTTCATATAATCTAAAATTTTAATTCTCAATCAAATAAATCTATTTGTTCAATCAAGTCACCTACTTTCAAATTGAACATATAGATCTTAGGTCAAGTCTCTTTTCCACATCGCTTGACAATATGTATGACTCCATAGATTCGAACACTAAGCTGATAGTATAAAAACTAATTTCTGTATTAATCGAAGTGACTATCTAGCAATGATACTCGACATCCAGATAGATCAAATAAATATGAAGTAATATTCAAGAAACTTGGCATATAGTTACTGCATAATTCATCCCTTTGACCCTCAATGCTTAGGATGACTTTAGGATAAATTATCAAATCCTTAATCTACCTTCCATATTGTATTTCAATCTTATAAATTCTATGATTGATCACATGGATTATCTTGACTAAGAATTTACTGAATTGAAACACAGCGAAGCATTATCTCCTATAATCTGGAGTGGTCAATTCCATCTTGACTCACATACAGACTTCACAAGTGCTTGACAATATCCAGAAACTTTCTATCACTATATTAAAAATATAGATAGTTAAACACCAAAGCACAGTGAGTTGCTTGCAAGTCACTGTAGTGATTTCAAGTTGGAGGGATACTTATATCCATATCCTTCGCGACCTGCTCTTAATAGTAGAGTCCACAGCTGAGTCACGTTCAGTAATAATGTACTTCTATATTTCACCTGCATGCCATACCAGTATCTTTACACTCCTTGGTTATGAGGACAACTAACCCATATGGCCTATAACGACCTAAACTTGATAAGCGTTATCGTCCTATTAATAATATATCATTTGGTCGCAAACATAATTTAAAAATTATTCGATAAATTCTCATCGTCTTTATTGAGTGTTTATTGTTCTAAGGACTTCATCATTATAATAAGAATGGAAGATGCAAGAAATGATGAACTGTCAAATTTTTGTGAATATAAATCAAAGTACAATATATATACAAATGCACAATTGTCTACAGATAGATAATTGGCTTTAAGACAATCCCAACATAGTGTACTGATACCGATCGAGGTAGATGATTGAGATTCAAAGAACAATGAGTGTTCATTGAAAACTACCATGCGACACACAAAGATACGATTAGTGCCTAGTCTAAACATCTATACCCATGATAGTGTGGAGGATAGCTAAGGAAGATGCATGGATAAGATCGTCGTTCAAGTTTGTGTTGCATGTAGGGTCTCAAATAAGAGAAACATAGACATCCAAAGACATGAAGAGAAGAGTAGTCTGGAGAGTGACCATGTAAAAGTTGATATAGAGACTGAAAATGAAAAAATTTAGTGGGTAGATGGTTAATAAGAAATACTGCAGTTTCAAAAGCATAATCTCAAAATTTGGGAGATAAGTGAGAATGAGTAAGGAGAGTGAGCCCCATGTCTATAATGTGGTAATATTTGTGCTTAGAATAACCATTTTGCTGAGGTGTGTGACGATAGGATACACCACGAAAAATACCTTGATTTTATAGTTCATTTTGAAATGATGTGATAGAAATTCTTTGGCGCCATCAGATTGTAGGTATTTAATTTTATAGCTAAAGAGTGTTTCAATTTGTGTATGGAAGGCATGGAATATACGAGTCACATCGGAACATTATTTCATGATAAAAAACCATGAATATGAGATACCAGAATATGTAATATGAATGGCCAGAATATAAGAGAATCGGTGCAGGACCCCATATGTCTGTATAAACAAGCTCAAATAATTCAATACTTTTATTCATGGTAATAGGAAAGGAACAATTAACAATTTTACCCATTTGACATGCAGAACAAATATGTGAAGCATGATCCTTATTCAATTAAACTCTAGAGTTTAAAGTTCGTTCAATAATAAAAAAGACAGGATGACCTAAATGCTGGTGCCAGAAAATGCTTGAAGTAGAGGTGGATTAGAGAGCCTGTGGATCAGGAGAGCATCTAGAACTTGGGCAAAAGCAGAACAAGCCATCTTTAATTGGTCCGAAAAGTAGCTCTTAGTGTGTACAAAAATCCTTAATAATGAAATAATCAGAGCGAAGTTCAAAATAACAGGTATTATCATGCACAAATTTAGAGATAGATAGTAAATTTTTGAAAATTTTGGGAGCACAAACGATATTTTTCATATATAAAAGATGAGAAAATGTATGTAAAGTGGAAGAACCAAAGGCAAGGGTAGGCAAACCTGAGCCATCATCGATAAATACATGATCCATGATAGACTGATCATCTCTGATACTCAGATTGGCAAGATTAAATGCCATATGGTGTGTCGCACCAGAGTCAATGTGTTAATCCCAGTCATGTGTGTTAGAAAGAGAGCCATGAAGAGAGTGGGCTTGTGCTAGAGAAAAGTCTTGCTAGCAAAATAGGGCGATGTGTCCAGGTCTGTTACACAACTGACAAATAACTTGAGACTCATAATAATTAAAAGTGTTATTAGGCCTAGAAGACTCCTTGTGATGGGCCAAATTATTTCAGCTAGACCCAGAAGAATAAGGCTGCACTGTGTGGTCATCAGGTCCAGATGAGTTGGGCTGAGTTAAGTTAGTAGGCCCACATGAAAAAAATGAAGAATGGCCTGTACGGTGAAAAGTGGGTTGTATAGGAGAGGATCCTTATTCGTGCTGAGAAGAACCACCACGTCCACCATAGCCGCCATACTGTCCACGAGAAGAGTGACCGCCATTGTAAATGGAGGTGCTGCGTCCGTCAGTCCAGTTCATGGTGAGCGGTGGCATGGGTTTGAGAAGCCTAGAGAGGGGTGGTGGTTGCTCGATTGCGGCGGTGAAGTTGTGCTGTGCCTGCTCCTGAAGAAGAAGAGCCTATAAATCATTGGTGGTCATAGTGCACAGTATTGGGCCTAGGGCTAAGATCAGAGGTTTCCATTCTAAGCCGAGTCTAGTCGGCTGGAGAAACAAGTTTGTCGATTTGAGCAAATTGATTTGCGACATCCTTCACTGATTTCAAGTATTCAAGCATGGTTTTATCAGATTTGCTGAGTTGTCGCCACTAGTGGTCAATAAAGTCGACTTGGGCCATCGTTTGAGAGTCGAACAGTTTGGATAGAATCAACGAGACATCATGCGTAGAGGAGAGTCCGACAAGGTTGGCTCTGATGTTCTGATCGATTGAGAGGAGGAGAACTATGAGTGTAAACTGATCATGAACCACCCATAGTTCATATGTTAGATTGGAGATTAGGCTATCATCCTTGTCACGAATCGTGGTTGGTGGTGCTAGGATGGAGCCATTGGCATACCCAAGAAAATGTGACATCTTTCCACATGTAAAAGTTGGATCCGTCAAGTTTAATAGCTAGATTTAGGATTATTGAAGGAAGAGTGGATGTAGATTGCATGGGGAAAGGGGATTGAGCATAGTGTTTCATGTAGATGAGTAGAGAGTAGATCTGTCGTGTGTGAGATGAAGGAGGAAGAGGGTGAGATTGAAAGGAGGAAGAGGGTGAGATTGAAAGAAAAACTGAGAAGATGAGGTAAATGTGAAAATTTCCAAGGATGAATGTGAAAAGAATATTGGAAGGATGTGGGTGAATTAGAAAATTGTAGAAGAAAATAGGAAAAATTGGTAAAAATTATCCAAAAGATTGCTTTGACACCATAATGGATTTTTAGAGAGAATTTGTAAAAATCTCACCTTATTCACCAGGATAAGTCTACTGATATTATATAGTGGTGTGATATGCACAATTATGATTACAAGATATTACATGAATTAAATATAAATTCAAATATTCTTAATTTATAGATTACACAATCATGATTGAATCCCTGATTTATCTCCAGTGTTATCTCTATCACCCTTTAAATCTTGGTCAAAAAGTTTAAATCAAGCCCATGGCGACAAAGAACGAAAGAAAGAAAAGGAAAAAAAATAATAAGAATGAGATCTTGATCCAAATAGGGTTAGATTTGTTTTTTCACACTTCTGATCATGTTTACATGAACAAATGTCTGTCCTTGATCTAACCTTAAAATTTGATACCATTGACTTGTGATTATAAGATTGCAATCAAAAACAAATTATGCCTCACATAGACCAAGTCATGCCAAGTTTAGATCAAAATCTTACAGGCTCCACACACTACATGTCATTGAACAAAAATGTTGCTGGTCAGATCAATTGGTCCACACCCAATTTATCTTGTACCTTTTTTTTTGTTGTTCTGAAAGATATCTCTTTCAATGGAACCATCTTCTATGACTTGCAATCCACTTATGTAATCAGACGACAATCTATAATGGCATTTGAGCAAGCGAATTCATAGATGCAGACCAATTGTCATTGTAGTTGACTGTTGCTTCTTATTCAAGTACTCACCTTCATCTTTTTGGAGGAGGAGCAAAGAGACCACCTATATTCATTAAGCATATAAGGAGAGATTAGAACAAGCTCTCCAAGGTATAATGGAGAGTTTAAACACAACAAAGAGCAATCTCACATCACCATCCTATGATTGAGGGATTCTTAAGAAGAAGAAAACCTGGTGTACTTTGTTTGAAGGCAAAATATGGCTCCCAACTAACAAAGCCTTCAAGGCTTTGGGGAAAACTTGTTGGGCATGAGACTTCTTGCTCAAGAAGATCATGTTGTTTCATGATATCCACTGCAACTAAGTCGAAGCTAGAACAAAAGAGGCTCATGCAATACTTAGCTTTCTTTCTTTCTTTAGGAGGGGCCAACAAAGATACTGGTCAGCCTAGAGCATGATTATACCATCCGTTTGAACTAGAAAAGAGAGAAAAAATAGTAATTGTCTTACTATTATAAACTTTCGAGGACTTTCGCTATTGGTATGCTGCCCACGTGGAAAGCCATTACTAAGAGATAATGGGAAATAAAATATAACATTAATTGAAAATAAAAGAGACAAATATAATAAAAATATTCACATCTTTTGAAAGGGATTCATTATTATTGTGATAAGGTTGGTACCTATAGGTGATAGAAAAATAATTTAATGAAGGCAATAGAATTCGAAAGATAGATAATTCCTGCAAAAGAAAAGTAAATGTTACCAAGATCAAAGAGGAAGGGCATACAAGATCACTATCTTTAGAAAAGATTCGTGCCCCCTTATAGTGCAAAGGGCTTCACGGCACGCTTCTTCCAAGATACGCCCATCTTCTTTCTCGAACCTCTCCTTGGTGCACACGCTGGAGAAGTGTCGAACTCAATAGAACTTCAGGCCACTCGCAAATAGAAAAAAAACACTAAATCCACAGTAGAGAAAAGAACTAGAGAGAGGGGAGAAGAAGAAAGAAAAATGAGTGCCTTTAGAAAAAATTGGGGTAGGTTTTATATAGGATGTGGAGGGTAGGTGAAGAGACAGAAAGGCCAAGCAGGCAAGAGGCGTCTGGACGTCTCTTGGAAGCCAAACAGTTAGGGAAGCATCTCATGACAGTTCAAATTCAAAATCGGTCCAGTAATAATAATTAAATAAGGCAGCAAAAAAAGGTCAATAAAATATCAGCTCTCGCACGCACATGCGGCGCTGCTCGCCTGGCCGGCCATGCCGCAAGCGCACGTGCATATGTTATTGAACACACCAAAATCTAAAAAAAAATCAACCAAGTTGGGATAAAGCAAGACAATATATAAGCACATGCAAAACTTTGCAAGTATCCGATATGAGACTGAAGAAAAGTAAAGTACAATATAAGAGGACAAAATTTTAAATCAAACCAAAGAAACCTACAGTTTCTATCAATAGGTTACTCCTATGGATTATTGGATAGATGTACTATTTAATTTTGACAGTTAGCGTTACTGATTTACACCATGTGGGCTACTATTTCTATGCATGATAGATATCTTTCTTACATTATTTCTATATTTTAGATGATACTACTAATCCTCTCATATTCTAGATAATGGTAATTGTAAAACTAACCATTCCTCACCAAATATCTTGTCCTAGGCTGATTGCATCTCATCCTCTCAACCTGCATCCTTAGCACATAATCTGCATCTTTGGTACTCTATATGAGATTGGCATCCTTATCTAGTATTCAGCCTGCTGGTCAAGCACAACTTCCTCCTATTTGTCGAGCATAACTTCAATTTTTTGACCAATAATTTCAATCTATTGGCCGAGTATTTCAGGTAGCATTGGCACCTTATTACTTATTAGAAGACTGACATCCTTTTATAATCTCTTATTCCATCTATGCTAGGGGTGTACACAGTCTGATTTGAGGATATTGTTAAACTAAATTAGTAAAGGCTAAACTATCATTTTAGGATGTTAACTTTCAACTAATATTCATTTTAAGACATTAACTCTTCGAGATCCTAAAAAGGATAAATTTTTTTAAAAAAGTTTCAGATAAGGATGGAGCGCTAACGATGTTAGAATTTGTTAACAGAATGGATCACGTGCCTTCCAAGTGATTCTCCTTATATCTAACGTGGCATAGCTTAAGTTATTACCTATCAAAATAAAATAAAATAAAAAAGAAAAGGACTATTATAAATGAGGGTCGGAACTCAGGATTGGGGTTTTGGGGGCGTTGAGGAGGAATCCAAAATTAGGGTTCTTCTACTTCTTCCACGATGAGGGACGACAAATTCTGTTGAATTGAAAAGTTCTTCTAGTCTCCATCATGCACAGGTGTTGGACTTATGGATGAGACTTATGCATCTGAAGAATCAACTAATTCTACTGATGGATAGAAGATTTGCATGTGTGGAATGGTCGCAGGATGCTAGACAAGCTTCAAACAATAGAGTGCAGAGCAGGGATTTTATGGATGCCCAAAATTTTCAATATGCATTTTTCATGAAAATACTTTTTTTTTTATGCGGCCATTGATTTGGGTCGAATCCAATCATCTATAGCATGCAAATATTTTGAATGGATCGACCCTTATCTTCATGCATGAGCTAAAGATATTATAATAAGGCAGAGATTGGAGATTCTGAATATAAAAGATAAAATTATAAGATTGCAGCAAGTTGGTGAAAAGAGGTGGCAAGGGGAAGGATCGAATTATGTTTCTTCTAGTCATGTAATCGGTTAATTGAATGAAAATTAGAGCAATCGGAATGCTAAACTAAAAGCGTAGCTACTTGATCTACAGATTCAACTTGCAATAGAGAGAATAAGAAAAAAAGACTTGTGGTCTGCTTTGTGCATTTTTTTTGTGGTGGTTTGTGGTTTATTGATATGAAATTTCATATATAAATGTTAGATATTTGGCCAAATTGACTTTTGTACTCAAATATATTTTTAATTAATAAAATTATAAGATTTGGCCAGAATGAACGCTGTCTATCTGCTGTAATTTTATTTACATACATTTCTCATTAATGAAGCAAAGTTTTTGAGATTAATATACAAGAAGTCATATATCAAGGCTTGAAAGTCATTTCCATTAAACTGTAAAAAAATCAATAATTCTATAAAAAGTCATTAGTTACAAGTATCCAAACTGCACCAGTTGGCATTTAAGTTCAATAACTATTACAAATTGAGACCAAAAAGATAATGCTTAAATTCAATCCCTTCCAAACTCTGGTCTTGATGCAACCTCCTATCCTTTACCAAATAAAGTAGCCTGCTGAGTGACATCACTTGTGGTTGGAGTTGAATACATGTTGGTTCGTTGATTAGAATAGGTGTATCAAAGTTAGGACCAACCTGCATTAACAAAAGAATAAAATAATTAAAATCTACTGCAATCCAATGCATATTGATATGGAATTGAAAGGCTTATCACATTCATATGGATATTCCCAATCCTCTTTGAGACATATATCCCAGGCCCTCTCGGAACATGCTCCATAGCATCAGCAGTTGTAGTCCTGATACCTCTCCTCCCTCTCCCTCGAGCACTTCCACCTCTATTGGCTCTACTAGTTTCAGTCGTAACATCATTTGATTTAACAAACTGACAAAAGAACATACAAAAGTAAGTTCATTATGTAAGAAATTTATTTAATATAAATATGAAATTCATTATACCTCATCAGTGCCTGATTGATGCTCATTGGTGTCATCCTTGTGTGCACATCCAGTTCTGTTATGGCCAGCTTCATGGCAAAGATCATAATGAATCACAACTCTTGTTTTAGGAAGCTTGTATTGATTTGTTGGTTCATCATGACCTCTTTATCTTCTCAACTTTGGCCTTCCAGGTGGCCTCCTGTATGTTGGTGGTTTGACAGGCCCAAGAAGATGTGTTGGTCAAAACTTTCTTGATCTGGTAGGATAAATTGTCATGCTGTATGCTTCCAAATATCTATCCTTGGTGAAGAATTCAGATACGTACCTTTTTGGCTGCCCATTCATTACATAAATTGCTGACACAGCATGACAGCAAAAAATTTCAGTCAAGTTCCATCTTCTACAACTGCAAGATCTAGCTATAATTTCCACTACATGCTTGAACAAACCATGTCTGATCCTAAACTTATATTCTCCAGCTCGTATACTCCTACAATTTCTACTTAAACTCTTCTCTCTGTTCAATATTCTATAAATTTCAAGATATATATCCCTATGCCAGCAATTACCAAGATCTCTCTTCTTATGAATTCGAAGCATTATATTCTCACTTATATCATCTAGCATAGACACAATCTCTTTGGACCTAACCGTTAGATGTATGTCCTAGAAGTCAATCTGGCTGACACATTATAATAAGTTTAGGGCATAATTTTGTACTTAACATTGATTTGATCAGTAAATGGGCAAGTTTAATTCTCATTCAAGAGTGATATGTCCTTGAATCATCCATGAAATTAATACTTCGATACATATTCTCAAAGTATTGAGAATTAGAGGCATGTATAATTAATTCTTAAAAAATTTCGATCATAGTATCATCATGAGGACGATGATCAATCCGAATAGACTGACGCACAGATCACTTCCTTCGAGATAGATGAGTCTACGATGTATAATGTAAAGACACTGAGTAAGAAGTGCAGATAGTTATTGGAGAACAACTAGTACTGAGTGTGACCATACAAGAGATCACTTGGATTTTTAATCAATCATCAGTGATTGTCTTGATGCTGTAGTTGTGTGAATGATCTTTTGACCTACGATGGTACAACTACTCGTAGTAAGACTGCTAGAGTTTGACTGACACATAAACATGATCTCATTGAGATCTTGTAGTGGATATTGACGATAGTTGGTCTACTATAAGAGTAGAATGCATATTTAAATAGAATCTATCGATCTTGATAGAGAGTAGTCCTATGAAATTTGAGAGGCTAAGTCCGAGAGTTTGTGGCCATAGTAGTATGATTGATGAAAAAGAGTTTCTATGAAGATCACAATTAGACTTGAGCTGATCGAATCTATCATATGACTGATGATGAGATTTAACGATTTATCTATAACCTGTCATCTAGTCGGAACTCATGATAGAGAGACTGAATCATATATTAACTATATCTTGAAGTTTTTTTTTTATTCTACTGAGTTATCACTATATACTGCTAGGCATCACTGATAGATTGTGAGAGCTCACTGGGGCTCCTCAGATCGACAATCTTTGATGAGTTTGAGTGGAATTATTCTTATCCATTGAAAAATTTTTTCATGATACTATGATAGAGATCGTTGTATATCTCACTACCAAATAGAATTGAACCTATGAGGTCATACAATAAAAAAATTAGACCTAAAATAAGCAATTAGACTTATGAAGTCTCAATTGAGTTTAGAGAAATCCTATTAGGTTCAGGATAATCTTGCTAGCATATGGTTGAACTCAATTTTCTCTTTGCACTTGGATTACTTATTTGATAAGATTAATTTAAATTAATTATCTGCTGATAATCTTAATGAATTAGATTTATTAGGCTCTAATTATTAGATGCTTAGGATTTTGGATCATATGAATTAAGGGTTCAAACCTTTAATCAATTTTTTTGATTATTTGTATGGGACGTCACTTAATTTGATCAAGTTGGGCGTACCTATCTACAAGAGGATATATGGGATCAATATGGGGCATCCCCTAGGCCCCATGTGGCGTGTGAACAAGTGAGTGCAAAGGCTCCAATAGCTAGCACCTAATGGATCTCCGATAGGGGGTCATATAACTAAGGGAATAAGGATTCCTGATGCAAGTAGGACTTGTATTAAGAGGCTATTTGATTTTGAATAGAATTCAAACCTTTTACTTATTTAAAGGTGCCTTCTCTAAGGCTCCTTACTTCTGATTTTCAGCAGCCCATGCCTCCCATAAAACTTCTCCACGCTCCCTTTCTCTTCTCCCTCTCTTCTCTCTTCTAGCTCCAATGCCCAAGGAGCTTGGGCATCTTCCATCTTCCACGCCCAAAAGAAGTTTAGGCATCCCTTTTGCTTGCTAATTTTTAGATCTTGATTTCTTCATAATCAAGAAAAGAAGAGCAAGAAAAGAAGAGAAGGAAAAGATCAAGAAAAAGATCAAAAAGTTGATCGTGATCCAGGCTTTGTTCAGATTTATAGAGTGATTATTCTTAGAGAAGAAAAATCAATATCAAAGAAGACTATTCTAGGCTGATCCTGAGTGGATACCTATATAGGATGGATACTTGTATGGTTAAGAAAGAACTTACTCTCTTTCAGATTCAGATTTAAAGAAAGAAATTATGAAATAGGTATGTGATTTGATCATAAATTGAATTTCAGTAAAAATTCAACATATATTCAATTTCAGCATATAAAGTAGATTCATATGTTCTATATTTAATGCATGCATAATTTAGATTAAAAAAAAAATTAATTTTTTATTCTGCTATATTATTTAAAAAAAATTTAAATATACATACATGCCCCGATATGAAATTCTAACAGTGGTATCAGAGTTACGGATTTTATATGCATGAAATTGACATATATATTTTGAAAAAAAATTCAAAATCTAATTTTTATTCATACATACGATATATAAATGATTATTTTTGAATCTAAAATTTATTTAGATTTAATTTTTAGTTCATATATTCGATATGTGAAAGTATGCATAGATCTGAAATTTATTCTAGATCGATTTTAAGTTTATGTATATGTGATATATAGATGCATGCATAAATCTAAAAATTAATTTGATCTGATTTATGATTTATATATGAGATGTATGATTGCATATTTAAGTCTGAAAAATTAATTTCAATATGATTCATGATTTGCATATAAGATATATGACATCATGTTATGATCTGAATTTTTATTTAGATCTGAATTTTGTATACATATATGAGATATATATTTGTATGTTAAATTTAAAAATTAGTTTCATGATTTAAAACTTATCTTTCATGCAAAGAATTTAGATCTAAAATTTAGTTTTAGAATCTAAAATTTATATTTATGCATGAGAATTTTGATCATGAAAAAATCAAAAATTAGGTCATGTAATTAGATTGCATTTAAGATTTTTGATTTGAACATAATAGATCTAATTTAATTAAGTAATTAATCAAATCTAGTCAAATATTGATTAAGGTTAGATCAATTAAGTTATAAGATCATACAATTATTATTGATCAAATTGATTAAATTTATATGTAAAATTGATTAACCTAAGGATCTAATTCAGCTAGATGGTTTGAGTCTGATTTGTTTAAGCTAACATATTTGGATCAATTAACCTATTGGTATCTAAGGTAAGTAATTGAAAGATGATTATTTAATTAATTTCATTCGCTGACCTAGCCAATTTATTAATGTCTAAGAAAAGCAACAGAAGGATCTCCACCGATCTTCACTTACCTGACCAATTTGGAAGATTGAGTTTTAAAAAAGGTTGCTTGACGGTTTGGTTTAGCCCATGTAAATTAGATCGATCATATGATGACTGATTAGATGAGACCTAAACCTTTCCATAAATATTAAATCTATAGATCTTCTACCGTTGTAGATGTGCGAGCATAATACTGATGTTGATTATTCTCGACTAATTATAGTGGTTCAGTTGCACTGAAAATATGCAACCACTCTATTAGCAAAGAGTTGCTTCAGGGTAAGGATGGAGTTGGGCCCAATAACTGTTAGGTAAGGGTCCCAATGACAACTTTGCACCTGCTTGTGAACGGTTGATCGGATTTAACTAAGAAGTTTGGTTAATAACTGTTAGATGAGCCCACATGATCCAGAGATCAAGTCGCTGTAACATACTTAGAGAAGCATCTGGACAAAGCGTTGTCCATGCATCAGTGTGTGTATTACTAATAACTGTTAGGTGAGGTACATGACATCGGTGGAACTGTGGCACTCACTAAAAATTCAGTTGTCGCATTAGAATTTTCGTTTTCCACTCGAAGAGTGGAGGGATCCGAAAAATTAATGAAAGTTATTATTTGCTTCTTAAAGTTTCTAGAGCAAATATAAATTTAAAGTATAAAAATCTAACTTGAATCTTTACTCTTATAGTTAAATGATGTCAGCCTCAAACTCTCTAGCCCATATCCTTGAATCCAATCGTTTGATCAGAATCAATTATAAAGACTGGCTTAAAAATCTCAGAATTATCCTGACTTCCAAAAAATTAGGTTATGTCTTGACCAGGAATCCCTAGTATTACCAAGTCATCCTATTGCTGAGTAAAGAATAGCTTATGAAAAGTGGACAGATGAAGACAGTCGAGTTAAGTACTATGTGCTGGCTTCCATGTCAAATGAGTTGCAGAGCCAGTATGAGCATATGTCCACTATCAGGACTATGATAACTCACCTACAAGAGTTATATGGTGAGTAGAGCCATACAGTATATTTTGAAGTATCCAAGAGACTCTTTAATTTGAAGATGTATGAAGGGCAGTCAGTCTATGAGTACTATATGACAGTGATCAAAGACATCGAGGAGCTTAGGAAGCTCGGGCTTGATATGCAAAAGAAATTATCGATGGATTTGATCCTTTAATCCCTTACGAGTTTATATAGTCAATTTATTGTAAATTTTCATATGAACAAACTTGATTGCACTATATCCGAACTAATCAATATGTTGGTCACTACTGAGGAAATCTCGAAGAGTTTAAGGGACACTATTCTCGCTGTGGAGCAGACTTCATCCAAGAAAAAGTTTGGTTGGAAGAAAAAGAGTAAATTTGCAAATAAGCAGAAGAAAGAGAGTAAGCCAAAGAAGGACGTTCTAAAAAAGGCTGAAGCAAAATAAAAGTGTTTCCACTATGATACTGATGGCCATTAGAGGAAGAATAGTCCACTCTATTTAGAGAGCTGAAGATCAAAAAGGGTAATAAATCTTTAGAAGGTATGCTCGTAATTGAATCTAACCTTACAGTTTCTTCTACTTCTAGTTGAGTATTAGACTCTGGTTTGAATGCTCATATATGTACTTCAATGTAGGATCTAATAGAAAGTAAGAGATTGAGAGAAGGTGACATGATCCTTCGAGTCGATAATAGAGCAAAAATTACCACAGATGTCATTGGTGCTTATTCTCTTCAATTACTGTCAGAATTTATATTAGATTTGAAAGATTGTTATTTTGTTCTTGTAGCTAGTCGGAATTTGATTTCCATGTCTGTGCTATCATTGGATGGTTTGAATTTTAATTTTAATAAAGATTTTTATTCTATTTTTTTATGAAATAAATTGATTGTACATGATTTTTTAATTGACAGTCTTTATCACTTGTATATTGATGTGAATGTGAATTTAAACGAGCATATAGTGAGTGCCGTAAGTCAAGAAAGTCCAATGATAAAATTAACCAAAAGTACTTGTGGCATCATAGACTAGACCATATTGAAGAAGATAGGATAAACAAACTAGAAAGGAATGGGATCCTTGGATCTTTTGATTCAGAATCGTATCCAGCTTGTGAATCTTGCCTTTGAGAAATAATAGCCAAATTACCCTTTATGGGACATGGAGAAAGGGCACTGAGTTACTTACCCTGATAAATACCGATGTATGTGGGCCATTTGATGTGTAGGTCAGGGATGGTTATAGCTACTTCATCATCTTTATCGATGATTTGTCATGGTACGGATATGTGTATCTGATGAAACACAAGTCTGAAATCTTTAAAAAGTTCAGAAAATTTAAAAATGAAGTAGAAAAACAAACAAGCAAACCCATTAAGGTTCTTCGATCTGATTGAGGAAGAGAATATCTTAGTCAAAAAATTTTGAGATATCTTAAGGATAACGACACAGTCTCTCAATGGACTCTTTCTAAAACATCTCAGCTCAATGGGATATCCGAAAGGAGGAATAGGATCCTATTAGATGCAGTCAGATCATGATGAGCTTCACTAATTTATCTTTATATTTTTTGGGACATGCCTTATTAACAGCTATTCATATATTGAACAGGGTTCTATCAAAATCTGTTCCTACCACACCAAATGAGATATGGCATGGTGAGAAGCTGAGTCTAGGTTATCTTAAGATTTGAGGATATCCGACCTATGTCAAGAGGCAGATGGCTAATAAATTAGAGGATAAATCTGTAATAGCTCATTTTATAAGATATCCAAAAGATTCTATAGGATACTATGTCTACTTTCTACAAAATCACAATGTGATTGTGAGTCGGAACGTCATATTTCTAGAAAAATAATTATCCAGGATGGTGACAGTGGGAGGTTACTTAAGCTTGAAGAGAAAATCTCTAAAGAGCAAAGAGTTATGGATCCTCAGGAATCCATTATTCATAAGTCAGTAGTTGATGTTCCTCCACCACCTTATAGATCTAGCGAGGTATCCCGACCTCCTGAAAAGTACATAGGTATGCTTATGGAGAAAGTAAAGGAAATGTTCCTTATAGGAGATAAGGGTCATGGAGATGATCCTAATACCTTTGATGAAATGATGTCTGACATCGATTTCAAAATATGATTAGATGCAATAAAGTCAAAAATTGATTTAATGCACTCAAACAAGTATGGAATTTAGTGGATCTATCCGAAGGTATGGTACCCATTGGATGTAATAGATCTATAAAAGAAAAATAGGTACTGATGGTAAAATAGAGATCTATAAAGCTAGACTCGTAGTAAAAGATTATAGTCAGTGCGAAGGCATTGACTATCAAAAAATCTTCTCGTCTGTAATCATACTGAAATCCATCCACACTCTGCTTGCTATTGTAGCTTATTATGATTATAAAATCTGACAAATGGATATGAAAACTACTTTTCTGAATGGATATCTTGAGAAAAATATCTATATGGAGCAACTTTTGGATTTCATATTTGGTGATGGTGATCATCAAGTCTGCAAGCTGTAAAGGTCCATATACGAATTAAAACAAGCTTCTCAAAGTTGAAATCTTTATTTTGATGATGCAATTAAATCATTTGGTTTCATCAAAAATGAAGAAAAATCTTGTATATATAAGAGGATCAGTAGAAGCATAATAATATTTCTCATATTGTACATAGATAATATTCTTCTCATTGAAAATGATATTTTCATGCTGATCTCGATCAAAAGATGGTTGTCCAAAGAATTCTTCATGAAAGACTTAGGAAAAGCATCCTATATTCTTGGAATAAAGATTTATAGGGATAAATCTAAAAGAATGATAGGTCTATCACAAAAGTTGTACATAAAGAAAATGCTGAAGAGTTTTAGTATGAAAAACTCTAAATGAGAACTCTTATATCTTAGTTATGGTATTAATCTTTCCAAGACGATATGTCTAATCACATCTGAGAAAGTTCAACGTATGAGTAGGATTCCTTATGCCTCGACCATAGAGAGCCTCATGTATGTCATGCTGTGTATTCGACCTGATATTGCTCTTGCTATGAGTATCACAAGTAAATATTAATCAAATTCAGATAAAAAGTATTGGATAGCTATAAAGAATATTCTTAAGTATTTAAAAAGAACTAAGGATTTGTTCTTAGTTTTTGGAGGAGGTTCCGAGTTGCGAGTCGAGGGGTATACTGATTCAGACTTTATATCTAATCCTGATGATAGAAAGTCTACGTCAGAATATGTATTTATATACAATGGTGGCACAGTCAGCTGCAAGAGTTCTGAGCAAACCATCATAGCAGATTCGACCATAGAAGCTGAATATATCGCTGCTTTGGATGCTGCAAAGAAAGATTTCTGATTCAAAAAGTTCATCGCGGAATTTGGAGTTATGACATCGGATGCCATACCACTATATTGCTACAACAATAAAGCCATAGCACTTGCTAAGGAGCCGAAGTCTCATCAAAAATCAAAGCATGTCGAGCTGCGGTTCCATATTATATACGACTACCTCAGAAAGAAATATATCAAAGTATGAAGAGTAGACTCTATGGATAACATGACGACCCACTGACACAGCAATTGATCCAGTCAAAGATAGAAGTTTATCTTGAGAAGATGGGACTTTGATTGATGACTAATTAGCTTTAGTCCAAGTGGAAGATTGTTAGATGTATGTCCTAGAAGTCAATCTAACTGACACATTATAATAAGTTTAGGATATAATTTTATGCTTAATATATTTATTTAGTCAATAAATTAATAAGTTTAATTTTCATTCAAGAGTGATATGTCTTTGAATCATCCATAAAATTAATACTTCGATATATATTCTCAAGGTATTAAAAATTAGACGCATATATAATTCATTTCGAAATACTTTCGATCATAGTATCATCATGAGAACGATGATCGATCCAGATAGATCGATACACAAATTATTTTTTTCGAGATAGATAAGTTTCTGATCTACAGTGTAGAGACACTAAGCGATGAGTGTGGATAGTTGTTGAAGAACAACTAGTACTAAGTGTAACCATACAAGAGATCACTTAAATTTTTAATCAATCGTCAGTGACTATCTTAATGCTGTAGTTGTGTGAATGATCTTTTGATCTACGATGGTATGACTACTTGCAGTAAAACTACTGGAGTTTGACTGACACATAAACATGATCTCACTGAGATCTTATAGTACATGTTGATGACAGTTAGTCCACTATAGGAGTAGGATGTGTATTTAGATGGAATCTATCGATTTTGATAGAGAGAAGTAGTCCTATAAGATTTGAGAGACTAAATTTGAGAGTCTATAGTCACAGCAGTGTGATTGATGGAAAAGAGTTTCTATGAAGATCACAATTGGATTTGAGTTGATTGAATCTATCATATGACTGATGATGAAGTTTGATGATTTATCTATGACCTTTTATCTAGTTAGAACTCATGATAGAGGGACTAAGTTACATGTAAGCTACACCTAGAGGTTCTTTTTTAGTTCTGCTGGATTGTCACTACATACTGCTAGGTGTCACTGATGGATTGTGAGAGCTACTGTAGTTGCTCAAAATCGACAATCCTTGATGAGTTAAGTGAAATTATTCTGATCTATTGAAAAAAATTTTTATGATACTATGATAGAGATCATTGTATATCTCACTACTAGATAGAATTGAACTTATGGGGTCACACAATAAAGAGATTAGCCTGGAATAAGCAATTGGACTTATGAAGTTTCAATTGGGTTTAGAGAAACCCTATGGGGTTGAGGATAACCTTGCTAGCACATGGTTGAACTCAATTTTCTCTTTGCACTTAAATTATTTATTTGATAAGATTAATTTAAGTTAATTATCTACTAATAATCTTAATAAATTAGATTCATTGAGCTCCAATTGTTGGATGCTTAGGATTTTGGATCATATGAATTAAGAGTTCAAACCTTTAATCAATTTTCTTGATTATTTACATGGGATGCCACTTGATTTGATCAAATTGGGCGTGCCCACCTATAAGAGGACGTGTGGGATTAGCATGGGTTATCCCCTAGGCCCCATGTAGCATGTGAAAAAGTGAGTGCAAAGGCTCCAATAGTTGGCACCCAATGGATCTTCTAAAGGGATCAAATAACTAAGGGAATAATGATTCCTAATGCAAGTAGGACTTATATTAAGAAACTATTTGATTTTGAATAGGATTCAAACCTTTTGCCTATTTAAAGGGACCTTTTCTAAGGCTCCATACTTTTGATTTTCAGCAGCCCATGCCTCCCATAAAACTTCCCCATGCCCCCTTTCTCTTCTTCCTCTCTTCTCTCTTCTAGCTCCAACGCCCAAGGAGCTTGGGCGTCTTTCATCTTCTATAGCCAAAAGGAGTTTGGGCTTTTCCTTTGTTTGTAGATTTTCAGATCTTGATTCCTTCATAATCAAGAACAGAAGCACAAGAGAAAAAGAGAAGAAAAAGATCAAGAAAAGAATCAAAGAGTTGATCGTGACTCAGGCTTCGTTCAGATTCACAGAGTGATTGCTTTTAGAGAAAAAAGATCAACATCAAATAGGGCTATTCCAGATTGATCCTGAGTAGATACCTATAAAGATCGGATACTTGCACGGTTAAAGGAGAATCTACTCTCTTTCAGATTCAGATTTGAAGAAAAAAATTATGAAACAGATATATCTTTCAATCATGTATTGAATTTCAGCAAAAATTCAATATGTATTCAATTTCAGCATATGAAGTAGATCCATGTATTCTATGTTTAATGCATGCTGCATGATTTAGATTAAAAAAAATTAATCTTCTATTCCACTGTATTATTTAGAAAAAAAAAAATTGAAACATATATGCATGCTCAGATATGAAATTCTAATACTAACATCTAAAATGAAATGGTTAAAAGTCTTCGTCAGATTGTTATGGACTATGGCACACTTGCAGTGACTTGAAAAGAAAGCTCTACACCAATGTCTAGGGTCCCTCTTTAGGAGCTCTTCTGCTGCTTCATTAGATAATTTCCTCAATTTGGCCACAGCCAGCTGAAAGTCAGGCTCAGATGATATTTTAGCTATAGCCCAGAATGCCCTTTTAAATGTGAGCCCCTTAAATCCACCTGATTGCTAGTTTGCATGTGCATATCTATTGGGAATTGTGTCTTAAAATTAATCATCTAGGTTGTAGATGACTGTGCTCCATATATATATATGAATTATAAAATGATAAATATTATCTGACAAAATTCATCATAAGAAATATATCTTCCTAAATAGAACTCATATGTTATGATGAAGTCCTTAGAGCTACTTTTAAAATGATAAAGAAGGATTTATCACATGGTTTTTAAATCCTGCTCGTGACTAAATGATACAATTATTATAAGGACGATAATTGCATCGAGTGTAGGTCATTGTGTGCCATATTGGTTGGTTGTCCTCTTAACCAAGGTGTGTGGTGATATGAGTATGACATACGGATGATTTGTAGGAGTACATTTCACTAAGCGTGATCACTTTCGAAGCACTTTACTGTTAGGGGTTGCTCTGATAGGATATGGGCATATGTGTCCCTCTGGTCTGAGGCTGTCTTGGTGACTTGCAAGTAACTCACTGTGCTTTGATGTCAGACTATCTGAATTTTTAATTCAATGACAGAAAGTTTTTGGGTACAGTCAAGTACTTGTGAAGTCTGAGTGCGAGCCAAAATGGGATTAACCGCTTCAAATAAAATTAGAGATGATGTATCACTGTATTTCAATTTAGCAAAATTTTGACTAAAGTAGTCCTAATTAGGAGTCACAAAATTTTTGAGGTTGAGACACAATATGGACCACTCATCTTTGATTGACAGTTTAACCCAAAGTCATCTTTGAGCATCGAGTGTCAAAGAGATAAATTATATGGTAACTATATCCACATGGGTTCTAGAGTGTTGTTGGGTATACATTCAGCCTATCTGGATGTTGGAAATCATTATTAAATGGTAACATCGATTAGTATAAAAATTATTTTTATGCTACCAATTTAGGTTCGAACCTATGGGGTCACACACATAGAAGTACTGTCTGATCAAATGGCTGATCGACGATTCTGAATCATTGAAGGGTTTAATGATCAATGTAATTGATGATTAATTCTTTGCAAAGGTTGCAATAAATTATTTACTAATAGTTGATAAATTAAAAAATAATTAATTAATAATTTGATTGTTAATTGACTCAATTTGATTAAGCAATGAGGATTGGATCAAATCTAATTGAATTAGATTCAATTAGGTTTGCTTTGGATTGATTGGATGCAGTCCTATTGAATGACAGGGCTTGTTCCAATTGATCTCAAAGATGTAAATCAAATTTTGAGTTGAATGAGATTCAATTTAGTTTTATATATGTTTTGATTGATCAAACTCTATTAGATAATAAGCTTGATTGGATCAAGCCCTATTATCAAAAACTTTTCTGATATCCATCAAAAATCAATCCATGGATCAATGGATTTTTAATCTAACTAATTTTTAATTGGATTGGAGCCTAATTGATTTTATAATTGGGATAGGACCTAATTAGTTAGTTTGTTATAACTAATTTCTAAATTGATTAGCATTGGATTCAAGAATTAGTTAAAGTTTGACCAAGATTCATGAGTCTTATTTGGAATAGGACTGAACTAATTCTTAAATTCATCTATTTAAGATCTCTCCATGCCTAAACTCCTAACCACCATGAGATCTCATGCCCCACATAAGGTACCACATCCTCCCCTCTCTTTCATGTAAAAAGACGGGCGTCTCCTCCTCTTTTGGTCGCCAAAAAGAAAGGAGGGGCATCCAACTCTTGGATGCCCCGTATCCCATACGTCAAGCTTCCTTCTCAACCTCTTTTGAAGAGATTTTGTGAGGCTTTTATTGTTGATTCTTAGCCATCAAAGAGGACTTCTCTTGCTGGTATTACAGTAGAAAATTAGAGAAGAAAAGTTCTTCCCAACGAGAGAAAGAGAAGGAAGAAGAAGGATCTTCTTTCTAGTGTGCAGCCTTGGAAAAGAAAGAGTTCTTCTCTCAGATTTTTTTTTTATTTTTTTTAGAATTAAAATTATATTGGATCTAATTTTTAATATAAAGATTTAGAGAAGAAATATCAAAAAAATCTGATTGGGTGTTTGGGGCTTCCTAGAGTTCTAGATCAAAGAGAAAAAAGGAGAAGAAGAGAGAAGAATGGTTCTTCTCTTGGGTCTCTCTTTTGAGTTCTTCTAGAGCTTAGAATTATATATGATTTTAGTATGAGAAATCAGATTAGATCTGATATTCATCATGAAAAATCAAAAAAAAAAGTTCTTCTTAAAAGTGTAAAAGGAAGAGAGAAAGGTTCTCTCTTGTGCGTGGGAAAATGAGAAGAAAAGGTTCTTCTCTGATCTCTATTGTAGAGATCTGTTGTGTGGATCCAGAAAGAAAAAGAGAGGGTCTCATCATTTTTTATCTTCTTTATATTTCTCTTAGATCAGTCAAAATATGATATTTTTGCGAGCTAGCACTTTCGAGGAGATCGATCAGCACATGAGCTTCGTGTGGATACTTGTAGAGGCCGGACATGTGTACAGTTATCGAGCTTTATGAAGAACCAACTATCATAGATTTTAAATACGGTGATCTGCTACTCACGCTCAGGTATGGAGTTTTAAAGTTAATTTATATTTAGATATGATCTAAATATAATTTAGATATGATCTAATTACATATAGATATGATCTATACTGGCTGAATTTTAGATTTCAGATTTATATATATGCATATTAGTTTATGTCATAATTTCTGTATGATAGTTTTAGACTGAATCTATGCATGCATTGTAGATTAAATTATTTAATCTATATATGTTTCGCTGTAAAATTTGAAAAATACATGCATAAAACCATCATGTTTCCCTTCAATTGGTATCAGAGTGAACATGAACATATATGCATGTAAAGTTAAAATCTAGATTTAGTAATGCATGAGATGTGTTATGATCTGATTTTAGATATGATCTAATATAAAAATCAGATCTGATATAATTTAGATTTGATCTAAATTTTTGCATGTATGATATGTGAGTAGATTAGATGATCCAATTAGCAAGTACTTGGTTTAGATTGATCATCAGGTCATCCGATCATAGGAGCAGAGAGGATTTAAAAGCCCTCTCTTCCTATTTGGTAGGGTGCTTTTATAATATATAGGGGTGCCATATGATTTAATCCCATAAAGAAGAAAGTGAAAGGAAGAACTTACATTTCTGCAAAATCTTAGATGTTGAAATCCTAAAAATTTTTGTATGTGATATAAAACTTGAGTTGTATAAAAAGTAAAATATCTAATCTATATAATTAAAATTATTTTAATCATAAAAAATAAAATTTTAAATTATAAAATATTTAGATATGATTTAAAATTTGTTATGATTGATTTTATTTCAGTTTATGCGAGAACTTTCAGATCTGAAACTATATGATACTTGTTGGCATGCTAACTCAGCCGACTAATTTTGAACTCAGTCCAACCAGTCTCCTAATTTAATTGATTCAATGCTGACTGATCTAATCTAGTTGTCTCAGATCGAACAATAATGATTACTGTTCATGATCAATTAGTCGATCAAGATCAGACTTAGTTGACTTACTAAAATAAGCCAACTCAGTTCAAGGGTGAGCCGATCTAGTTTTCAAAACAGAAAATTTTGCATAAAATTGATGTAAAATTATTTTATAAAATTAAAATAATTTTAATTAATAACCTTAACCCATATTAATGCTATACTTAATTAAGAATTAAGAAATATATTTTAGATCTAAAATTATGATTAAAGATTTAATGACATTGTATAAAATATGGGATATGGGTTAGCTCAAATCAGATCCTTTTAATTGGGTTAGACCTAAGGTTAGAATCAAAGACCTAATGAATTAAAAGGATAGTTGATCAAATCTGACCAATAGTTGATTTAGATTAGGTCAAGGATATTCTAGATCAAATACAATAATTGTAGTTGGTCGAGTCCATGTCTTTGATTAAACCAAATGGACCTTGATTGGGGCTCAAAAATTAAGCCCGAGTCATTGGGCCGATTAGATCACTAAGTGACTCAAATTGACTCATGTCATTAAGGTTAATCAGTATGACTGATTTAGGTACCATGAACCGACTTGTCTCTAGTCCTTCTCATGACTTGATAAAGTCAGTGGAAAGATTTATAATGTGCCAGTTGGACCTGCCAGTCACTAATCCTTTACATGACTTGATGAAGTCAGTAGGAGGATTGATGATTTGTAGGTCGATCGATATTTTATAAAATAAATTAATCAAATTCTCTAAATTATTAGGTCCATAAAATAAGCTAGTTATGGAGATAACTAGATTATAGCCTCCCATTAAGATGCGTGATAATGAGTCCAATATTCCAAATAGGTATTGGAGGTGCCATACATCTGGTGTCTATTACGTATTAGAATTATCATCCATCATATAACCATCTTATTATACCTTCAGATCAATGCTCAGGTTGGTCGAACCACACTCGGATCTGGATATTCATTTGTTAGATGCACTTGATATTGTCATGTTAATGATTGGACATAATCAAATTTTTCAGTGGAGGCGCCACACGCCTGCTGAAGAGATACTTGGGACGAAATCTGATTGCTAGAAATTGTGAGAAACAATTGGTTATGAACCTACCCATGGATGTACTACGTTTGATCGAGCCACACTCAGGCCTGAATACAATCTATGTGGATTCTAGTATCTACTAAAAAAATTAAAGTAATTTTTTGGATTGGAGGTACAGGCTATCAATTCGTATAAAATAGTGGGAGAACTTTTAGACTAAAGTCCAAGTCTTTAGGCTTAAAATAGTTCATATACTAATAGGTCAATTATTCTCTTTTCAGAAATGGCTAGAATATTATCGCTCTATTCATTGTTAGACAGTAACAACATTATCGGACCTAACTTTGATAGACAGTATCGAAAGTTGAATATAGTTTTTAAGTGAATTGATCAAGAAGTCTTAGGCTAACCCAAACAGGCTTAAAAGAGAAATCAACAAATATTTGCTGATCAAGATAGTTATATGATAACTTCTTGAAGTTTCTTTATTAATAATACTACTACCTAGATATTGGATATCGACTGTATAAGTCATGTTTGTAAATAGTTGCAAAAGACTTCAAGATAGTAGAAGGTTTGTAAAAGGTAAGAAACTCCTGAATGTAAGAGATAGAAGTCTGTTCCAGTCTTAACATTAGAAATCATCAAGCTTGTTTTCAATCTTGAAGATGTCATTTTAAGTGATTATCACTATTATCCAATTTTATTGATGGTGTCAATAAGAATGATTATTGTGATATCATTGTGAATGATATTGCAATAATGAGTAGACAATTGAAAATGATATAAATCCAGTACTATAGCCTGTTAGAATAATGTACATATCTAACTAGCACCCTAAATTAGATAATGTCACTAAAATCTGCTTTTGGTATAATTGACTTAGTCACCTTTTATTGAAAAGGATGTATGAGTCAGTAATGTTCTGAGTTTGATACATATTGGATGTATTGGCACTCATAAACATAAGTGCTAGAAGAGAGCTTACTACTTTATTAAAATCTCTAACGATCTATTTTGGCATGGGTGCATTTTGCTTATAAAGCACAAATTTGAATCGATTGAAATATTCAAACGATTCCGTAATGAGGTAAAAGAACAAACTGCAAAGAGTATTAGAACTAATCAGTTTGATCGATAAAGTGAATACCTTTATCGTAAGTTTTGATATATCTAGAAGATAATTGGATTTTCTCTCAACGGACCTCTCCTGAGACACCACTATTTAAAAGGGTGTTTGAAAGGAGGAATTAAACTTTGTTAGAGATGGTTCGATCCATTGTAGATTTGCTAGTCTGTCTGAGGTTATATTTAAAGACTATTTGATATGTGCTCGAGAATATTTTGAGCAAATTGGTCACCAAAACTTCATATGGGATATGGACTTAGGTAATTTGATACTCTCTTATCTTAAGATTTAAAGTTTCAAACTTATGTGAAATATTCACAAACCGACTAGTTTGGATCTTGATCTGATAAATATTGTTTTAGAGATATTTCTTCTACTTTTCTGATGGACATGAGATGTTCATGAATTTTAAGATATTTTTTTTGAAAAGAAAGTTCTTTGGTGAAGGACTGATATCGTTAAGTGCAAGCTTGGTGAAGCTTGATAGGTAGAGGAATCGACTCTGACACAAACCAATAGAATCAGAGTTGATTGGATCAAATTCGGAGCCCGATGTAAAGGCATCTTTGAGTAGATATAGTAGAATATCGTGTCAGCCGAACAGATACTTTGATTTTTAGATTCGAGATGGAGATTTGATCTCCCATACAGATGCCATACAAGGATCTAACTTTGAGAAGTGGTTTAAAGCTATTAAATCTGAAATGAAGTCCATAAAGATCGATGATGTATGGACATTCGTTGATTCACCTAAAGGGGTATGACCCATAGGGTGTGAGTGGATTTTAGATGAATAAGAGACGCAGACGGAAAGGTGGAGATCTATTAATTCTGTCCAGTTACCAAAAGATTTTATCAAAATTATAGTGTTGACTATGATGAGATATTTTTTCTAATGGCAATCCTTAAGTTCATTCAGATTGAATTAAACTTTTCGAAGTTGGAATATACGTTTTGAATGTATGGCTTCGTTGAGAACAAACTAGAATCCTGCATGTACAAATGGACTAATGGTTCTGTAAAAGTATTCTATATTGTTTGGATGAAATTCTCTTAATCAAGAATGACATCCCTACATTACAGAGAATAAAAGCTTGGTTATTATCTCTGTTCTTCATAAAGGTTTGAAAGGTTATGAGAACCATCCTTAAGTATTTATGAAATACTAAAGACCAATAGCTCATTTATAGAGAATCTGATTTAAAATACATGGAATATTGGTTCCAGTTTCTAGTCAGACTGAAATGACAAAGTTGTGCCAGATTATTTTTTATCTTAAAAAGAGGAGTGACATACTGGAAAGGTTCCATACAGTATTCCGTAGCCAGTTTATTTGCGATACAGAGTTCTTTGAGGTATTTAATATTGGTACAAAAGTTGTTTGGTTATGAAAATTCATTAGCGAGCTTGGAGAGGCACCCTTCATTGATGGTCCAGTCCTTCTGTATTGACAGCAGTACTGGAGATATAGCTCAAGCTGAAAAACTGATGTTTCATTTGAGAACCAAATACTTTATGTATTGCAATCATCTTATTCAATAAGATCGAAATAAAGTTGACCTTAGGAAGATCGATCGAAAGAAGAACTTGACTGACCCATTGACTAGAACAATCAGATCTAAAGATTTCGATGATCACAAATGGAAGATAGGTATTTGATACCAATCTGATTGGTTTTAGTTCAAGTGAGAGTTATTAAAAATTATGTCCTAAAGTTAATCATCTAGGTTGTAGATGATTGTGCTTTATATATATATATGAATTATAAAATGATAAATATTATCTAACAAGATTCATCATAAGGAATACATCTTCCTAAATAGAATTCATATGTTATGATGAAGTCCTTAGAACTACTTCCAAAATGATAAAGAAGGATTTATCATGTGGTTCTTAAATTCTGCTCGCGACTAAATGATACAATTGTTATAAGGACGATAATTATATCGAGTGTAGATCGTTGTGTGCCATATTGATTGGTTGTCCTCTTAATCAAAGCATGTGGTGACACAGATATTACATACGGATGATTTATAGGAGTATATTTCACTGAGCGTGATCACTTTCGGAGCATTCTGTTGTCAAAGGTTGCTCTGATGGGATATGGGTATGTATGTCCCTCTGACCTGAGGCTGTCTTGGTGACTTGCAAGCAACTCACTGTGCTTTGGTGCTAGACTACCTGAATTTCTAATTCGATGATAGAAAGTTTTTAGGTACAGAAGTACTTGTGAAGTCTGAGTGCGAGTCAAGATGGGATTGATCGTTTCAAGTAAAATTGGAGATGATGCATCACTATATTTCAATTTATCAAAATTTTGACCAAAGTATTCCTAGTGAGGAGTTACAGAATTTTTAAGATTGAGACACAATGTGGACCACTCATCCTAGATTGATAGTTTAACTCAAAGTCATCCTTGAGCATCGAGTATCAAAAGGATGAATTATACGGTAACTATATCTACATGAGTTCTAAAGTATTATTGGGCATACATTCGGCCTATCCAGATGTCGAAAATCATTGCTAGATGGTAACATTGATTAGTACAGAAATTGTTCTTGTGCTACCGACTTCGGATCGAACCTATGGAGTCACACACAAAGAAGTACCGTCTGATCAAATGGCTGATCGATGATTATGAATCGTTGAAGGGTTTAATTATCAATATGATTGATGATTAATTTTTTACAAATATTATAATAAATTATTTACTAATGATTGATAAATTAAAAAAATAATTAATTAATAATTTGATTGTTAATTTGCTCAATTTGATTAAGTAATGGGGATTGGATCAAATCTAATTGAATTAGATTCAATTAGGTTTGCTTTGGATTGATTGGATGCAGCCCTATTGAATGACAGGACTTGTTCCAATTGATCTTAGGGATGTAAATTAAATTTTGAGTTGAATAAGATTCAATTTAATTTTATATATATTTTGATTGGTCAAATCCTATTGGATAATATGTTTGATTGGATCAAGCCCTATTATCAAAAATTTTCTTGATATCCATCAAGAATCAATCCCTGAATCAATAGATTTTTAATCTAACTAATTTTTAATTGAATTGAGGCCTAATTGATTTCATAATTGGACTAAGACCTAATTAGTTAGTTTGTTATAACTAATTCTTAAATTGATTAGGATTGGATCCAAGAATTAGTTAGAGCTTAACCAAGATTCATGAGTCCTATTTGAAATAAGGCTGAACCAATTCCTAAACCCATCTATTTAAGATCTCTCCATGCCTAAACTCCTAACCACCATGAGATCTTATGCTCCACACAAGTACCACATCCTTCTCTCTCTTTCATGTAAAAAGAGGGGCGTCTCCTCCTCTTTTGGTCTCCAAGAAGAAAGGAGGGGCGTCCAACTCTTAGACGCCCCATATCCTATGCGTCAAGCTTCCTTCTCAATCCCTTTTGAAGAAATTTTGTGAAGCTTTTACTACTGATTCTTAGGCATCAAAGAGGACTTCTCTTGCTGGTATTACAGCAGAAAATTGGAGAAGAAAAGTTCTTCCCAATGAGAGAAAGAGAAGGCAGAAGAAGGGTCTTCTTTTTAGTTCGCAGCCTTGGAGAAGAAGAAATTCTTCTCTCAGATTTTTTTTTATTTTTTTCTAAAATTAAAATTAGATTGGATCTAATTTTTAACATGAAAATTTAAAAAAAAAATATTAAAAAAATCTGGTTAGATTTTTGGGGCTTTCTAGAGTTCTAGATCAAGGAGAAAAAGAGAGAAGAAGAGAGAAGAACGATTTTTCTCTTGGTCTCTCTTTTGGGTTCTTCTAGAGCTTAGGATTTTATGTGATTTTTAGTATGAAAAATCAAATTAGATCTGATTTTCATCTTAAAAAATCAGAGAAGAAAAATTCTTCTTAAAGGTATAAAAAGAAGAGAGAAAAGTTCTCTCTTGTGCATGGGAGAATTGAGAAGAAAGAATTCTTCTCTTGATCTCTATCGTAGAGATCTGTTGCATGGATCCAGAAAGAAAAAAAAAAATTTTTTATTCTTCATCTTCTTCATGTTTCTCTTAGATCAGTCAAAATATGATGCCTTCACGAGCTAGCACTCTCAGGAAGATCGATCAGCGCATGAGCTTCGTGTGGATATCTATAGAGGTCGGACACATGTGCGGCTGTTGAGCTTTATGAAAAATTAACTATATAGATTTCAGATATGGTGATCTGCTACCTGCGCTCAGGTATGGAGTTTTGAAGTTAATTCATATTTAGATATGATCTAAATATAATTTAGATATGATCTAATTACATATTGATATGATCTATACTTGTTGAATTTTAGATTTCAGATTTACATACATGCAAATTAGTTCATATCATAGTTCCTGTATGATAGTTTTAGATTTGATCTATGCATACATTGTAGATTAAATTATTTAATCTATGTATGTTCTATGACGAAATTTTAAAAATACATGCATAAAACCACCATGCTTCCCTCAATATCTTGTATAGAACCTATGCTCAGCACCTGGGACAAGTTTTGCGATGCTTGGTATAAGGCCCTGATTCAACAAAAGATAATACGTTAGTCTTAAATTAATTACAATAGCAGAAAATAAAAATACATTAGTACATATCTAATCTTTTGTTTGTCTGAGACCTAAATCTAATTATTTTCTTCTTATGGACCAATATCTCCAAGTAACCTCTCCAAGAATCAAGTCCAGCTGTCTCTGATTTTTTCTTCAGCTACACACCATGCTATATATATATATATATATATATATATATATATATATATATATATATATATATTATAGCTTATGATTTGACCTGATCTAATATTTTTGTAAAATTAAATCAAGCCGTTAAATTATTTTATATAAAAATCATAAATAAAATCAGACTATTTTAATTTTAAACTAGACTATATTGGTGAAAATAATTTGACCTGATTTAGTTTGAACAACACCTTTTTGCTCCGTACAATATACCCATTGATCCTCGTTCTTTACTTGATAGCCTTTTGAGCATGCCATTGATTGGTCCGTAAATCATGGTTGTTGGTGTGGATGCAACGTAAATAGGTTGGCATCCAAATTTTTTCCTAGACACTTCATGCAATATAGGTAGCTGGATGAAATGAACAATGTACAGAGTCAAGGTCAAATCAGGCAATTTCTTGTCGCTTTTGGCGTCGTGCATGCACCACCTCATCAAATACATTAAAGGGTATACGAGTCATTGCACTCTATTTGAATTTGAATCCGTAACGGGCGACAACCCCATCTCCGAATGAATTCGATTTCAAGGAAATAGGATTCCTTGCGAGGATATTTTAGTCATCTAAACCATTTTCTGACATAAATACAGCCAACTATCTCACGTGCCAGCCGTTCAGATCCGCGACCAACGGGCGTCCTCGCTCGCGTGAGGCTCCCCCTAATTTGAAATCGTTAGCGGGCGGTCACCCATTCGCACATTATCTTCTCTTACTTCTCTCTCTTCTCCACCTCCGATCTCTACGATCGCCGAAAAGAGGGGCGAAAAAAGACGGCGAGGAACGAAAGAAGGAAAACCGTAGTTTTAGTTTATCCATTTTCCCCCTATTCTTGAAGGTAATCTCTTCCACTCGTCTCTCTTCGGCCGTTTTCCGGTCTGATGCCCCTCCGTTCCACGATCTTTCCTCCGTTCCGTGTTCCTTTTCTCGATTGTATGTTATAGGTTTTGGCGTTAGATTTCGTTTTTGTTGGAAAAATTTTTGGTTCTGGAGGTTGCGGATCTGACGTCACGAAACCCTAAGCTTTCTTCTTTGGATTTTTAGGGTTTCGAAGCTTCTTGAGGTTTCTTGCCCTGTGATCTTGCGTTGAGAGCTACTGATGGAGAGCTCGGAGGAGGCGAAAGCGTCGCGGAAGGACTGCGTCAAGGTCGCCGTCAATATCCGGCCTTTGATCACCATGGAGCTCCTCATGGGGTGTGCTGATTGTGTCACCGTTGTTCCTGGGGGGCCTCAGGTTTGGATCGCTCTTGTCTTCCTCCAATGTCTAGCTTTTTTTTTTTTTAACCCTTACCCTCTTTTTATGTTGCAATAACTGAATAAATTTGGTGTAATATGCGAGAAGTTTTTCGTTTTGCAAGATTTGTTTTAATCCGAGACGCTTCTTAAAGCTTCACTGTTTTTTTTTTCAAGATTTTTTTCTGTTTCCTTTTCGGATCTTTTATTAAATCATTGCCATAAAAAATGTTTCTGATGGCTCTTGGTTATACTTTGCTGGGAAAATAGCTGATTTTTTTCTGAGAAGTTGTGATCTTTGCCATTGCTGATGTAGACCTCAACCTGAATCTCTGCAGTGTGCTCCAGTGGGATTGTAGGTTTTCTTGCACACGTGATTAATTAATTGATACTACTTTAAATCCCTGTTAATTAGATGGAGTTCATAGATTTGTCAATTCTGATCTTTATAAAAATTTTTCTCTAGGCTATGGTAGTTATCTTGTTTCATATGCTCTGATATACTTTCTCCTGAAGAAGGATATTCTTTGTGGAATTTTGATCTTCCTGATTGCTACTGTGGACAACTCTTGAGTCTTTGTGGTGTGCTCCTTAGTTGGATCGTTGAATTTTGTTTTATATTCAATCCATCAGATAGTTTCCTTGCTTGTGCAAGTGATTGTTCCATCCATGATGTTACTTCAAAACCATGTTTCGTGGATCACATTTATTCATCGGTTAATTCTACTGACTGCTGAGACAGGTGCAAATTGGTTCACATGCATTCACGTATGATCATGTCTATGGGAGTTCAGGCTCTCCCTCCTCTTTAATATTTGAAGAATGCATTCTCCCTCTTATAGATGCACTATTCCGTGGCTACAATGCCACTGTACTTGCCTATGGACAGGTATCTTGCTATTGTTCCTGACCCTTTTCTTATTTCTTATATTTTGCATGCTGTCTTTTATTTTTTGATCCATACATTTGATTGTTTTGTGTGTAGACTGGTTCTGGGAAAACCTATACAATGGGAACCAACTACACTGGTGAAGATAATAGCAGAGGTATTATCCCGCAAGTGATGGAAACGATCTTTAAGAAAGTTGATACTATGAAGGACACTATGGAGTTTCTAATAAGAGTATCTTTTATTGAGGTACACTGTCCAACATAAGAGCCTTCACTAAAATCTAGAACTATCAGAATCTTGACTTAGGTATATAAATATATTTAACAGTTTAGCTCTGTTTGTGCTTTTAAAATCATTTAAGCTTTTACATTGTTCTTTCTTCACTGTTATGATTATGTTCTCCCCTTTTAATTTGCTTCAACTAGAGCAAATCTTCTACATGTCAATTAGAATCTGTCTCACTAACAATTATTAATTAGCAGATTTTTAAGGAAGAGGTCTTCGATTTGTTAGACCCACAACCTCATGCTGCTCTGAGATCTGAGAATGCTTCTCTTGCCAAACCAGCAGCACCGTCCAGAGCTCCCATTCAAATTAGAGAAACAGCCAATGGCGGGATCACTCTTGCAGGTGTTACTGAAGCTGAGGTCAGGTCAAAAGAGGAGATGGCATCATATCTGACTCGTGGTTCTTTATCTCGTGCAACGGGAAGTACAAATATGAATAGTCAATCAAGGTTAGTAATGGACAAAAGAGCTTACAAGGTGGAGTTTAGAGTTTTTATCTATGTTCATTCCATCTTCGGCTTAATGTTCTATAGTTATTCTGATATAGCTCTCTCGTTCTCTCTTGTTTATTTATTGTGACTGTGTTTGCCTTGTGTAGTCGCTCGCATGCCATTTTTACCATATGCATGGAGCAAAAGAAAATTGCTAATAACCCATGTAGTGGAGCGATAAACAATGATGTTGGTGATGATATATTAATTGCAAAACTTCATCTAGTGGATCTTGCTGGTTCTGAACGTGCAAAACGTACTGGAGCCGATGGGTTGCGACTCAAAGAGGGTGATTAATATTTCTTTTCATTCCTGTGCACTTTTTTATTTTAGATTTACTAATAGGAGTTTTAGGCAATCAATATACCTTTTTGTACAGGAATACATATCAACAAGGGCTTGCTAGCTCTTGGCAATGTGATTAGTGCATTAGGTGATGAGAAGAAGCGCAAAGAAGGGGGACATGTTCCATATCGTGATAGCAAGTTAACTCGCCTTTTGCAGGTAAGGAGATTAACTTTCCTTTTGTTTTTGCTGCAATTTAATGGTCAAGTAACCAGGCATTAGCATGTCAAGGTGTGGAATTTGCTTCATTTTTTCATACTTCATTTCATTATGCCAACTCATGCTCGACATAGATGCCTGCCAAGTGAATTCAGTTTTTTATTCCCATTCTTCTTTTTATAAGTTTTAATGATATGAGGGTAATTGCTGGAATATCTCTTTGCACATTATGTAGGATATGCCATTGATTGTTGAATATTGTTACCAATAAGTTTCCATTCAAGGTTATACTTCAATTTTGTGTCAAGATATAATCAATTATGGCATAGCTCCACTATATTCTGCTTATATCTCATAGAATCTCTGATGCATGGTCATAAATGAATCTGTAATATTCTTCACGTGTGTTAAAGTCATCTTAACTTCTGTTGTCTCTTTTACAGTAAATACCATTCATCATTTTTCACGGTTATGTTGCTACTTAAATACTAATATGGAGCTATTGCCAGGATTTTGACCTTGAATTTATGATGTCTGAAAACTGTGCTATCCCTGTTAAATGAATTTAAATCCTTGACACCAATAGTTTATGTAAGATTTAATTTTGCAGCAAGATTATTTCTATTTTCCATTTTATGACCCTATATTCCTGTAAAATTCATTGTACTCGCAAAAGATGTGTGAAAAAATTGTTGTATTACCCGCAGTGGGTTGTATTTATCCTATACAATGCCTTCAAGTTCATCTGAATGTTGATGTGGTCTGCCAGAGTGAGGTTTGGGGCAAATGTGTTTGTTGTTAATTAGTTTTTATGAAGGCTATTGCATATGGGGAAATGGGCTATGGTTTGTGGAAAGTTGAGGGTTTGCTTAACATAGGCAAAGCTAAAGCTTTGTAAACACTACGAGGATAAATGTCTGGACCACCATAAATGTAAGATTCCTGCTACTATGGTCGACATAGGTGTTTTAGTGAATCTTATTTTTGAATTATATATTCCGATGAATGATTTGAATTTTGAAATTTTATGAAAGGAAATAAAAGGTAGAAGAAATATATGTGGGAGTAGACACATTTATACCTCACAGACTGCAATTCTTTTCTTAATCATATGTATTATGAGGACCCTATACTATGCTGTAGATCAAATTTGGCTAGAACCAGGACTTGCCTGTCTTAAAATTAGCTCAAATTTTGTCTTATTTACATAATTGTTAGTTTGAATACTTACAAACATGGCATTCACTCGGACATGGGACATTCGCTAACGATATGTACACATTATAAGTACATAGGCTAGATAAAATATTCAATTGAGCTACTTCTGATTGGGAGTTATTTGACAGGATTCTCTTGGTGGTAATAGCAAAACAGTGATGATTGGTAAGTTGATTTTCTCCTATTCTTACACTTTGTTCAATTAGTAGAAAAGTTTCAAGTGTTCTTTGGTTTGGAATTAGTGTGGCTTTCTAATATCTGTTTGGTTACAGCCTGCATTAGCCCTGCTGACTCTAATGCTGAAGAGACTATAAATACTCTCAAGTATGCCAACCGTGCACGCAACATCCAGAACAAAGCGGTGGTATGTTTTTTTTGTGGACGTGGACATTTGTAACTGTAAATGTTCTAATCACTGGATGTAAATTAATATTTGTGATTGCAGATAAACCGTGACCCAGTGGCTGCAGAGATGCAAAGAATGCGTAGTCAACTGGAGCAGCTGCAGGCTGAGCTTCTCTTTTGTCGTGGTGGAGGTGCACCTCTAGAGGAACTTCAGGTACAGAATTCTACCATGGTATGTGGCTGTTTGTAGAAGTTGTTATGGTATTTAATTTTTGTTCTTGTAGATTCTTCGACACAAAATCTCTTTGCTCGAGGCCAGCAACACAGACCTCCGTCAGGAGCTAAAAGAGTGTCATATCACCTGCAAACGTCTTGCACAACAGGCCATTGATGCTCAGGTAAATAAATTTTAATTAAAAAATGTCCATTTTTGTTTATGGAGTGTTTTTTAATGCCTTTACCACTTATTAAGAATGAAAAAGAGCTATTTTAAGAAATATCCTCTACCTCTTATTCTGTATATTTAGATAAAATTTGTCTTCTCCATGGTAGTGACATTGATTTCCCAGTGGACATATGGTTATTTTGGGTAAGGACATTCTGGTTAGGGAAGTCTTCTGGTAGGATTTTCAACTTCTTGATGCTAAAAAAGAGCCGATCCCTTTTAGTCCCATCTTCAGCTAATGCTTGTGCCTCCATACTTTTATTGCCTTCATATCCTTGAATTGTTGGATCAGGTGGAAAAGGATAAGCTGGTTATGAAGATTGAGTCAGCTCGTAGTGGAAAACCATGGGATGAGATTGATAAAATGGACAAAACTCAGGTTTGGAGATGAAAATGCACCATGAGTTATTTTCTATGACAGTTCTGGTTTTTAATTATTATTGGTCACAGTCTTCCTCGTTTTAATCTTTCTTTGGTAGGTGCTTTCACAGGAATTGGATCTGGTAAAAGGTTATGTATCAAAGATTCAGGAGTTAGAAGCAGAGTTGCTGCGGGTGCAGAACTTTTCTAGCCCTTGTGGGAATGGCTTCATGGATCACCTTGCTCTGGATGACACATCATCAGGTTGTGATGGGAAAATACTTGATGATTGCAGTAAATAACTGAAGAACCATATTCATTTCAGTGACTGGTTTCATTTTAAATATTTAAGGAAACTGTCCTGATTATTACACGTCGACTGTTTTACTGTCATCAGGCATCTAACTGCAGTTGATCAAATTTCTTGGCTGGCAAATATATTCCTGTATTTTTTCCCATGAAATCTTCCATGGTCTTAATCTTTATCACCAATCCTACCTTGTCTCATGCTTATGCTTCTTTGTAATTTTTTTTTTTTGGATGCCAAAGGGGTTGAGATTAGTTCCCCTGAAGCATAAATAATAGATTTTTTTTAAAAAAAAAATTAAGTTGATTTTGAGGGACATAGGTGTTGCAGAAAAATTAGGAATATTAATCCGTTAACATTACTCTGAACCTCACATCCATGCGGATATTGACATGCTACTTGGGTTAATGAAGGTGGGCTTCTTAAAGTCCTTGAGGCACCTGCTAAGGTGACCCTCATTTTTGTTTTTTCCTTTGAATCCCATATTTTGTTAAAACATGATTTACTAATCTTGTTAAATCTCTAATTTATTATAAAAAAAAAAAATCTCAACACTGCTTTGCTTCTAGAACAGATATGTACAACCTATATTGCCATATATTGGACCATTTGTGTTGGTTATATTGGGTTAGTAGCTTATCTGTGGTATTATGCTATTTGTTTTATTATTGTGAAAAAGATGTTTTTTTATTTGATCTGTATATCAACATGTCCATGTTGCAACGACTAACTCCATTTACTGGTGTTGGTGTATATTCCCCAGGTGAAGCTGAGGAGGAAGAAAAGGAAAGGGAACATTCTACACTGCAAGACAAACTGGATCAAGAGCTCCAGGAACTGGATAAACGGCTAGAGCAAAAAGAGGTAATGTCGGATGATGCTTAATTTGATTATTGACTGTTTGACTGATGCTGCAAGCTTTTTGTGGCTGTGTATCCATTAGACAGTATGAATGAAGGCATGGATTTTTAAATCAAAGAGATTCTTGCTTCAGTCGAGTGATATAGAATTAGAAATTTAGTATTTTTAAATCAAAGAACTGAAACTACATTATCTTGCTGCAGAATTTCTTCCAAACCAAGAACTATAAGTTACCATGCAACAATATGAATAATCTATATTTTCAGATATGCTGATGTTCAACATGTCTAAATTTTCACAAGGCTGTTTCTGTTACTCTCATATTTGATGCCTAATTTCGATCACACTTTTCATATACTTGAGAAGTTTTATGAAATTCCTTTGGCTGAAGAGATGTCGGGCACATTATTTCCCTGTTTACATTTGTAATCATGTGCACAAAATCTGACATGACTTTTTTTTTTTGCTTTGTTTCCTTTTATGATTTAAGGCGGAAATGAAACAGTTTGCTAAGGCAGATACATCAGTTCTAAAACAGCATTATGAAAGGAAGCTGTTAGAGCTTGAGCAAGAAAAGAGAGCATTGCAGGTATGATTTGTTTATAAAATATTCTAGTTTTGAAAGTTTTCATGGATGTGTCTTATGTTCTATTTGCTTGCAGAAAGAGATTGAAGTACTCAAGTTTAATCTTGCAAACATATCGTCTACTTCAGATGAGGGTGCTCAAAAATTGAAGGAAGATTATCTTCAAAAACTAAACATGCTTGAGGCCCAGGTCTGTATATATGAGTCTGATTTCTTTAATGATTGTCATTTCATATGCTAAATCTTAAATCCCTTTTGCAGGTTTCTGAGTTGAAGAAAAAACAAGAGGCTCAATCTCAATTGTTGAGACAAAAACAGAAGAGTGATGAAGCAGCTAAACGGTTACAAGAGGAAATCCAAAGGATAAAGTCCCAAAAGGTTCCTGCCTTCTAAATAAAGTATTTTCCGCCTTTTTATGCATAAACTGATTTTGACTTCTGATTTTGTTGGTATAATTAGGTTCAATTACAACAAAAAATTAAGCAAGAATCAGAACAGTTTAGATCATGGAAGGCTTCACGTGAAAAGGAAGTTTTGCAGGTACTTTGCGCTGCTGTTGTTTTTCTTTTTCTTTTTTTAATAATTTGTGATTCAAATGTTACTATGTTTTTGTACAAGCTTGGTTTCAATTATTTGATGTTTTGGTTTATTCTTTTAAGATCTGCTATTTGCTTATTAGATTCAAGAACCAATAGTGACAATATTCTAATCAATAATCTTTTTCCTAGCCTATCTAATTCTGTCATGTGCTAAACTTAAAATCTAGAATACAATGCTTGGTGCATAGTGTATAAACTTGTTAATTATATGGTGTAATATAAGTTTTGTATAAATATTGTATGTCTTTTATCAGTCTCATACTTAGTAGCTAGAATCTTCTACCAAGGGTAACATGTCCCATAAACTCAAACTGGCAACCGGTTCCTTAAATGCGTTTCTAAAATATTCCTTTTCCTTGAACCCTCACCTGCATCCTCTGCTGCACTCACTCCTAATTTTGACAACTAAGGTCCTAGTGGAGGAAAAATTAGCTGGAAATATGGGCATGGGTTTGTTTTGAAAATTCTGTGCACCTTATCCAAAAACATTGATGTGAAAAAATAAGTATAATTATAAGGAATAATTGGACGAAGGCAAGTGGTGATGAGATAAACCTTAAAATTTTTAAACTTAGTGTGGTCTTTTCTTCAGTGATATTTGTTCTGGAGTAATTTCAAGGAATTCTAATTCCGATATACACTCACATATATGTATGGCTGCAAGCATTCATTCTTGTGTCTATATCTATGTATTTAGGTCTTTCTTCCTTTTTGAATGAGCACTTCTTTTCTATTATTCAAAATTTTTGGGCATTATTATCAACATATTTAGGCATAAAGCCTGTTATTCTTCTGTTTGTTAAAATAGAACTGCTCATGTAAGCACATATTTTTTAGTCTAAGATTATATAGGAATCCCATAGTGGTGGCCTTATGACTTATTTTCCCTGATCATACTATATATACATATATATGTATGTATTATCATAATGACAGGAGGTGCTAATGAAATCAGCTGTTTTCTTTAATAGCTTAAGAAGGAAGGGCGAAGGAATGAGTATGAGATGCATAAGTTGTTGGCATTGAATCAGAGGCAAAAGATGGTAGACATTTTGTTTACATATTTTACCAGTCAGTTTTATCATTTAGTTTGTATTAAATTTTTCAGTTTTTGTCTTGAAGGTCTTGCAGCGGAAAACTGAAGAAGCTGCATTGGCCACCAAAAGACTGAAGGAGCTACTAGAAGCAAAAAAGTCTTCTTCTCGTGATGGCTCTGGTAATGAGAATTAGATAAACAATTGTTTGGTGTAATTAAGACCTTCTTCAGTCTTTTTCTTGTTCACTGATTATTAATATCTGCTTTCTTTGATCTTTCTCTTGTTCATTGTTCTTATCTATATATCTGCTTTTTTTTTCATGCAGGCCCTGGTAATGGACATGGCCCAGGAATTCAGGTACCTAAAACCAAAATTTTGACCTTCCTTTTATCCCATACAAATGTGACATCTTAGTGTGACATTCTACAGATTTGTGCTTTTGTACTCTCATGTATCTCATTAGTACTAATTTATTGTTTTCTAAAAGGCACTGATGCAGGCCATTGAGCATGAACTTGAGGTTACTGTAAGGGTCCATGAAGTACGTTCAGAATATGAGCGACAAATGCAAGAGTAAGGGCTATTTTTTTCAGTAGTAGTTTATCCCTTCTTTTGGTACCTCATCTACATCCTGAAAGTTCATACAAATTTGAAAGAAACAATTCTAGAACTCGGGCTATTCAGATAAGAATAAAGTTGTTCTTATACAAGAAAAGACCAATAAGCATGGTTAAGTTTGCTTATATATTCTTTGTACTTAGAACTCCAACATTAGTATATCAAGGAAAGATTACTATGTCTGTAAATCAGTTTAGGTACAAAATAAAGGGCAAAACAACCTAAGATGGTCTTATTATGCTTTATGGTCTCAGCTTGTGTAGTCCAGATAGATTTGTGTGGCAGGCAAGCACCTATTAAATGAGCAAGAATGAGTTTATCGAACCCACATTTGATTTGACTGTGGCAAGCATGCACCTATTAAATGAGCAAGAATGAGTTCATCGAACCCACATTTGATTTGACTCGCATATGAATGGCCCTAATCTGATATGAGCATCTTTTTTGAGATAAGACGAGGCTAATAATGTGATATGAGCATCTATAGTCATAACTGTGAATTATCGAACCTCCACTCCCTATTACAAACTATTATAATGACCGTATATATTTTTAATATCTCAGCTGCATGTCTTTAGAATTTCTATCTCAATTTATGCAATATAGTTAATTTGAATACTTTTCTTTCAACTGGCTTTGTATGTATGCCTTATTTCTAGAGTTTGCAGTATTCATTTTGTGCCCTTACTCCTCCATCATACTATTTCATTCATGGAACACTGCACGTATCCTCATTGCTAGAATTGAGGCAATGACAAGCTTACATGTTAGCATGGACACTCCTTTTCCATTTCATTTGCCACTCTACATTTGAGATTTGCATTCCTTTTTCCCTGTATTTTCTATATATTAGATTGTTGATATGAAAATGAACACTACAGGTTTTTCTTTGTTGTCTGCTTTGACTTGGCTTGGTACTTTTTTTTATGCTACATATATTTATTGTTTATATTTAACTGTAGTTATATTTAGTTGATAATTTGTTTTCATCTACTCAATTCGTAATTTATCAAGTCATTGTAGAGGTGGGGGTACAAGGTGCAAAACACATATAAAAAACATGTGCTCTTAGAATAAAAGCATATTTTTGCAACATGATAGTTTTTTTTGCCTTTAGTAAAGGTATTTTTGTTCCAAGTAAATGGATTCAGAATAACATGTTTCTATTATGTCTAACAAGATCAAATAAAAATCTAGAACTAAATGTAAGGGCTTCAAACATAATTGTAAATTCTTTGTTTTCTTTTCCTGTATTCATGGGACAGGTAGGGCATGCTGACTGTAGAAGAATGAAGTATTTGTTAAAAATCTTTTGTTGAAATAGAACTTCAAATAAGCCAATATGTATGTGGCAAAAGTCACAAGTTTGGAGTACTCATCATAAAAAAATTGATGCAATTGAGGAGTGGAGACATATATTCATAAAGAAGTGGTTCCTAATTAAACAAAATTTGAGAAGGTAATTTGATATGATGTCTAACAAGATCATATATGATGTCTAACAAGATCTATTCTACATATATTTATTGTTTATATTTAACTGTAGTTATATTTAGTTGATAATTTGTTTTCATCTGCTCAATTTGTAATTTATCAAGTCATTGTAGAGGTGGGGGTACGAGGTGCAAAACACATATAAAAAACATGTGCTCTTAGAATAAAAGCATATTTTGGCAACATGATAGTTTTTTTTGAAAGGTATTCTTGTTCCAAGTAAATGGATTCAGAATATAACATGTTTCTATTATGTCTAACAAGATCAAATAAACGTCTAGAACTAAATGTAAGGGCTTCAAACATAATTGTAAATTCTTTGTTTTTCTTTTCCTGTATTCATGGGACAGGTAGGGCATGCTGACTGTAGAAGAATGAAGTATTTGTTAAAAATCTTTTGTTGAAATAGAACTTCAAATAAGCTAATATGTATGTAGCAAAAGTCATAAGTTTGGAGTACTCATCATAAGAAATTGATGCAATTGAGGAGTGGAGACATATATTCATAAAGAAGTGGTTCCTAATTAAACAAAATTTGAGAAGGCAATTTGCTTGTCTAAAGATCTACCAAAGGTGAATAAAAACGAAAAGATTCACTACTCAAAAGCCCTTTCAAGAAAGTGGATCTGGAAGGATTTTAAGGGATCTGAAAGAGGATGCTGGATTATGGGGGTCCCACAAAGGTGATGGCTTACAGCATTGCCCTATTGTCAATGTGTTCTTCTTGGCATAAACTATTAAAGCAAATGCGTTATTTATTTATGGAATATCTAAGTTGGATGTGGTTTAGATATTAAAATGTTTGTTATGGGTCTTAGTTATCACTACTTTTCAGAAATATAAAATTTTTGGAGGAAAGATAAGGTTCTTAATTTTCTATAATATAGGTTTTATATATCACAAGGATACTTTTGTGAAAGCTCCTATGTAATTAATGTATTGCATGAACTGGTATGGTCTTCCTGCGTCTCAAGGTCATCTCTCTTTATGTAGGAAGTGTACCTTTTTAAGGGTATGGGATTCAAGTAAACCTGCATAACTAGATATAGGACACAATATTGCCTTGGATACTATTTTGACATTTAGAAGCGGGATTCAGATTAGAAGCTGATATATTATTCTCTTGTTTACTTCGATGTTATGGGAAATTATCACCACATTTAAATGCCCAACAATGTCTGATAGTTCCATAGGACATGACATAAGCAATGTTTCAAATCTCAGTAGGACTACATCAGTTCCATTCGTATGAGGAAATGTGATTGAGATGGGGGCGTGACTTCGAAACCCATCAATGTAGGGAAAGAAGAAAGGGAGGAAAGAAAAGGAAAAAGGAAAAAATAGGAATGGAAGGTAAGGTGAAGAAAAAGGAAAAAAAGAAAGGAATAGAGGGAGAGGAAAACGAAAGAAAAGAGCAGGAGAAGAAAAAGAAAGGAAGGAATAAAGAATAGAAAGGAAAAGGGAAAAAATATGAAAGGAATTAAAGATGAAGAAAAAAAAGAAAGAAAGGAAGGCAGGGAAGAGGAAAAGAAAGGAAGGAAAGAAGAGAGAAGAAAAGAAAGAAAGAAAGGAAAGAAAGAAGGATGGAAGAAGAAAAAGAAAGAAAGAAAGAAAGGGACAAGAAGGAAGATAGGAAATAAGGAGAAAAAGAAACAAATAAAGAAAGAAATAAATGATGTTAGAGGGGGAGACGGATGGCGGGTACTGAACGTGATGCCCTAATGGGATGGGTGGGGTAGAATTGATAATAGCAATAGTCATGACCTAGATGTGTGGTAGAAGCGGTAGCATTGACATAAGAATTGATATTAGCAAAATAATGCCATCTTGTTCCAAAGTTTTATTTAACTGTGCTAAATAAAAAGCAAAATTTCTCAATATTTCAATCGAAATTAGTTTTTCTAAATAGCTCTAGGGTACTGAAATTTCCATATTCAAGTTTTGTAGTTGGTCCTTTGTTACTATCAAAAATGGAGATGTGTGACATACGTATTTCACACATGGGGATGTGTCAAATATTTTTGGGCAAAACAAGAAAAAAGAAAGGTCCTATAAAAATTACATGCTTGTTCAGAGAGTTTGATACTTTAAATCATGGTCACCTGATATACATATATGTATTTTTTTGTGAACAGGAGGGCTGCCATGGCTAACGAGGTATTAAGACTAAAGGAAGAATCTGAAATGTTTAAGCAGAAAATTATGAGGTCTGTATTTGGTGCTTGTCTATGATTTGATTAGTGGCTAAGAGTTCTGATAGTTTGTGTTTTTTAGTTGTGAACTTGGTCTAATATAATGCTTCACTTTCAGTGATTGTCCTCAGACGATGTCTCCAAGTGCAAGAAATTCCAGGATTTCAGCACTTGAAAATATGCTGGCAACTTCTTCTAGCACTCTTATATCCATGGCCTCACAATTGTCAGAAGCTGAGGAGCGTGAACGTGTCTTTAGTGGCAGAGGACGCTGGAATCAAGTCCGTTCACTTGCTGAAGCAAAAAATCTAATGAACTATCTATTTAACTTAGTATCCTCCTCAAGGTACTACTTGAACTAACCTTAGTTATGTGTAATGACTAAGATTTAATTGGTTTTTGACTATTTAATCAAATTTATTTATTGTTTTCCTGAAAATTTTAGCTTATTTACACCATCTTGAGTTGAAACTATGGTCTACCTACATCGTGCCCAAAATTTATATATGATATGTTTGTCTACTTTCAAGGGGCTAGTTTGTAGTTTTGTAACATTTTAGGCATTTCGAGGCATATACTAACTTTACAAAAATCTTTCTTTCCAAATTGGTTCTTATGTTATAGGTGAACTGTTTTTTTTTTTTTTTTTTTTTTTTTTGACAATAGAAAAGTGGAATGGATGTATGGATCTCTGTATGTGTTAATCTGTCATCTTTATGAGCAGATTGTGTACATACTAACGAAAATGGATATTTTAGTATTTTTAAAGTGATCAAGAACTATCACTATGCTTCTATATCTGGCAAGTTACTTGCAACTTATCTTGCTCCTCTACTGCTTTGTTCCTTTTTAGGTGCCAGTTATGGGATAAAGAAGTGAACTGCAGAGAGAAGGATTCAGTAATAAGCGAACTGAAGGAAAAGGTGGTTAGACTGAATAGCCTGGTTAGACAGTTGGAAGCGCAAATGGTTGAACTGCATAAGCGAAACCAGCAGGTTTACTTTTTCCTTCCCGTAGCTCACTCTCTCTCTCTATTTCACCCCCTCTTCTCTCCTATATGAGAAAATCCATACATGTTTAACTGTCACCAAATTGGCTTTCTCTTGTGTTACTACTAGAATTGCTAGTACAGTCCCTAAATATGGACACTAATTTCTCTTTTTAATGTGATCAATTTCTTATGACTGATAGCATCGGAACTGTCATCTCAAATTTCTGAGATTTGTGGTAGGAACTGTCTTTTCCATTTCTACATTTGTATTCATACTATACAAAGAGGTGTTGCTCCTGTTGATCTTCAATTCAGTTTTTCACCTTTAACCTGATCAATGATTTTGTAAACTCTCTCCAGCATTAGAGTTGCTTACAGTCACATGAAATAATTGAGTGAACCCTCTGCAGAATTGGGATTCTATAACGATTTATCTGTTGTTGTGAAAAGTCCGCTTAAATTCCCTTACATTTGAATGATTGCAATCAGATGGGAGAAGACTGCTTTCACAGTTTAATTTTTAAATGGAGTTCTTTTAATTCAAGATTTTCGAAGGAATCAACTGGATTCAAGCCATAGTCATAACTGTTTCATGTGGCAATCACGATCTAATATTTATAACCAATAAGCCTTAAATTGATTGTCTGGTTGGCTTACGAAGGATCGCACATGATGTAGAAGTAAAATGAGTTATATGGCCCTCACTAAATAATGTGAGACCGAACGAATGGAGGTATTGGGACAAATTTTTGCATATCATGAAAGTCCTGCAAATGACATGTCAGTTCTATTCATATCCAAGGTCATGACTATAATTGCATGGTGCAAATCATATTATATGTCAGGCAACATGCACCGTATGAAAATAAGTTCCAGCTTTTACAGATTTCTGCTATTGTGTAGTTGTCTCATGGCAGGGGCTTAAAGGTGCAATTAAAGTCAGTCTTTGCTTCTGATTTGGGAGAGGAATGTCTTGACTAAGTTCAATGCAATTCTTCAGCACTACAATAGCTTTTAATTACACCAAATAATCAAGTGTTAATCCCTCATGGCACATGTCAAAGTCAAATCAGTTGCATATAGTCTCTCTTGTTTTTATTTTACTCATATGCATGTCGTTTTACCTTCCATACACTTCACATAATTTTCACTAATGCAACATACATCATTTGGTAATGGCCCTCTTATTTCACAATATTCTGATTCGTAGAATTTCTTAGTCTGTTGTTCTCGTCATAATCTGTCCTCAGGAATGTGCTAGTTTTTTCGCCTTTTAATTTGCTATGCTATCTTCTTTTTAAATCATAGCTTTGGTTGATTTTTATTTTTATTTTTTGTTAACATTGCTGTCATTCATTACCCTATCAATTCTTATGCCTTGTCTGATTATTGTTTTTTTTTTTTTTTAATTTAAATAGAAGTCATCTTTGAAGGGAAATTCTAAGGAGTCTGCTGGAAGTTTTGGGCCCAATATCTCTGGCTCTGGAGAAGATGGGCATGCCTACGCTCTGCGCAAGGTATCTGGCTTATGCATAGTGCAGCTCATTATGTGTGCATTCTGGTGTAGAATTATATAATCATAGTTCATATTTGCTTAGTTTTGTTTTCTGTCTGCTACTTTCAATTTTTTTATACTCTGCTGGAATGTATGTTCCTCTACTTGGCACTAGTGGTTTCATAAGTTCTACTTTTGGTTAAAGTTTTTCATAATACCTGTTTTATTGTTTCTGGTTCTATAATGAGCTTGTAAAGGAAAAACCTAGGGATCTCTTTTATATGTACTGTTTTAGAGATCCTGCAGTCTAGATTTATTTCACAACATTGTCTTTGGAATTCCTGGTCATAATATGAGTGGTACTTTTGCATGATGTTGATGTATGTGTGATCCATTCTCACTTCAAGGATCTCTTATGATCATGCTGTTCCATTTGTTATTTCTATTTCCTTTAGTTGCTAATACTGTAATTTTATCACGCATAGATGTTTTCCTAACATTCATGGCTAATAAGTATCCATTTGATATAGGCTCCACGAACCTCCCAGTTTTTCAACCAAGCTCGGAGTACTATGGATTTGTTGGATGATATGGATATATCTGATACTGAGTCAGATGAGTTTGAATCTGACTTGGGTGATGAAGATTGGGTAGAATCTGGAAAGAAGATGGTGAAAACACGTTCTAAAGCATCTCAAAATATGAAGTTCCACTGGGGGGATGGTCATGCTTCAGAAAATTCAAAATCAGAGATATCTAGTGAGGAGGGAAAACCTAAAGTTGAAAAGAATGTGTTTGATCAGTGCTGCTCTTGTTCAAGGAGCTCATTCTGTAAAACTAAGAAATGCGAGTGCCGAGCTGCTGGTAGTACATGCACTGCTTCTTGTGGGTGCATTCCTTCAAAGTGTAGTAACAGGGAAGGTGGCTTCGTTGATAATGTGTCGGAAGAGACATCCCATGCAGAGGCGACAGAGAGTGGCGGGAGTCATTCTTCATTTGATCATGTTGATGAGAAGAGCAGGGAACTGGTAGCTAATGGAGCCATGCTGCTTCAGAGTGCGCTGAGTGAGAGGCTAGCCAAAGAAAATCAAGATGTGCAGCCAAGAAAGCCCTTAACTGATATTGGGAATACTGTGGTATGTCTTTTTTTGTTCCCAGGATCCGGAATTCATTATCTAATCATTCTTCCTGCATTGAGAACAAAATAGCAACACAGCCTGTTTGATTCATACTAAGCATCTTCTGTTATCATTCTGCAAATATAATACTGAGGCCTCTGTAAACATCATTTTGCATCTTCCTAGTAGGCCTTTATTAAGCATTTTGCTCAACTACTGAACTAAGACTACCTTTCAGGTCACATGAATTTTTATGGGCTTCAATGTTTGCTTTTCAAATGACTAAGGTATTGTTTGGTATGGGTTGATATTTCACATCACCCCAGTGATGTGGGTTAGGTGATGTGATCACCTTATTTGACGTTGCAAAATCCCATCCAGTAATGAAGAATCCAATGATAAATTCGGTGATAGCATCACTGCATTGTGCAGTGATGCTATCACCATACATACCCTAGGTGATAGCATATCACAGGGTATTGCTGATGTGCTCATATTATTTTGGGACAAAAATGTCCTTAATCACTAAATTAAGCGGAGAAGAAAAACTTTAGTCATGCCCCCTTTTATTTATCTACTAGATGCCTGTTTTATTTTTATTGGCATGTTTAGTTAAATAGCTGGATGCCTTAAATTTATTTATTGGATGCTTATTTTACTTTTATATTCAGGTATGGTTAATTGGCATGAATGGATCATGTTAAACTCTTCATATTTTTTTTTTCTTCATTTTATTTTGATGGGCTAAATCATTCCTAACGGACACTTCTGATATTGATGGTCAAAATTGGCTAAGTCTAGCTAAGCTCGATTATATATAATATAATCATAATATCATTTTAATAGCCTCATCAAAATATATCAATAACAACAATAATAAATATTATTATTATTATTACTACTACTATTACTATTATATGTTTTTGTGAGTTATGAATGAAGAATGTTTAATCAAGTTGTAGAGTAATTATTATATACCAATGTGTTAGATTATTATGGTATTTTATACATTATCACTATCACTACTTGGTGATATACCAAATACAATGAAGTTCTATTCCTAGTGATATTCCAGTGATATACCAAATATAATGATCACACCTCGCCCCAGTATTTGCACCTCACCTCAGTGCTCACATCACTCTGGTGATCATATCATCCTGATAATCACATCACTGGTGATATACTAAACAGCACCTAAGTTATTTCTTTCCCAATAACATCATTATTTGTTGCTTAGAACTATTAAAAAATCCACATATATGCCTACCATAAAAAATGAAAATACGCATATATGACTGAAAATCTAGTTATTTTATATTGTTCTTTTGCATATATTGTTTTCTTTTAAATCATGACTGTATGAGTTTCTATAAACATATGTACCTTGCAGAGAGGTGCAAGCACTAGTATTTGGATGTATGAAAATTTTCATAGAGCTGATGACCTAGAATTTGAATTTCCTGTTGTATATCTGAATTCTTTTCATAGTAGTAGAGAATGAAATTTAAAGCTCTTCAAAAAACCCTGCAATGTTTTTTCTTTGTTTTTTTTCACTGTATAGTAATCCCAGTACCTGATTAACTCTTTAATGGGCATTCAAGCAACTGTAGCTTTTCTTTTTCAGAGTAAACATCTTGGTTATGCACAAACATCAGGATAAGTGATTTGAAACTCTACTTTAAAACAACAAAATATAGAAGCCTTGTTCTTCTCCAAGGCTGTTTTTGTCGGAGTTGATAATAGATTATCTTGCTATTCCTATTAGTCATGAAACTATGAACCTTCTTGGGAAAAAATGCTGCCTAAAACCTTGAAAGTCTGGATTGGCTTAGTCTCAAGCATTGACCAGGAAGTTATTTACTTTGATGATGTGCAGCAGTTGATTTCTAGCTTATGAAAGGACTATTCTTGACGTCATATTGGCTTAGATGCAAAATTTGGGTTTTGATTTAATATCCAAAGTTTTATTGATTATTTTATATTATCAAATTGCCAAAGTTAATTTATTTCATGCTAGTCTGCAGCCTTATATAATGCATGCATTGTGGTTTGATGGTAAGCATGGTTCAGATTCAGGCTTGCTTTTCTGATTTACGGTATTATTCATTTTGTTTGTGTTTTGCTAATTGCTAATTGCCCACTTGCTTTACTTATTTTGGTTCAATTATTTATTTTGCCATCGCTAGTTTAGACCCTGATATGCTAACTGAGAGTTGCTATTGTTTAGGTTAATCAAAATGTTTCTAAGCAAAGCCGGAGGAAGAAATGGCGCAAGTCAACAATTCAGCTTGTTCCATCTGAACCTCTGCCATCCTCCGTGCGAGAAACCAATGAAGCTCCTAGGACTAGGGGTGATGTACCCCTTAGATTGCCGCGTGCAATGGATTCTGCACACTTGGTCGACAACCCTCCCCTGGCAGATCGTAATTCTGTGAAAGCTGATGGGTCTGTGAGTAGTGACAAGGATAGTAGGGGCCTCGTTCCTTCGAGATCACCAGTTCGGTTGCGGAAAGCAGCAGACGAGAAGGAGAACCATATGCTGTAACTGCCCTGACATTGCTTCCCCTTAACTCTCTGGACAGTCTCTGCTGAGCTATCCACTGTTGTGCATGATCTTGTTGTGTACTACCATGCACAGTAGCTACGTATGCATTGGACCAATTCTCCTTAAAAGAATGCATGAAGAAGGAAGCTGGCTTTGGTCTTTGGAAGCCATAATGAGGATTATCTGGGGTGTGGTAACTGTTTTACTGTTATTCTCCTTCGGCCTTGCAATCAAAATATCTTTGATGGGTAAAGAAAAGTTTTGGTCCTCACATGTGTATTTATCCAAAATAACAATTGTTTATTTTGGCAACTATCTAAATCATTTGAGTACCCAAAAGAAAAAAAAAAAGAAGAAGATCATTCAATTACATAATGGAATGCATTTTAAGTTATCCGTTTCGTGAACATATTTCAGGCTTGAATTGCAAACTATTTATTGCAAGCAATGATCTAATGGTACCTGACAACCTCTTATGGCACCCGCCCTGTCTGGCTGCTGCCACCTAGACCCTACTTTGCCTGCTGATAGGTTCAACCAACTCCCCCATCCAGTGCTTTTAGGTCGCACGAGTATCTTAATGGATTCCTTTATGGTAGTTGGACCTATGGAGGAAGGAAACATTTTAGGTGGCAAAGACTTCCAATGCAATTTTATCTCAAACGGCATATGAGCGTATTCATTCCCTTAATGTTTGTTGCCATCCCCTCTGCTGAATTTTATGGAGCAACCCCGTTCAACAAGGTAACTGGAATTGAATATTGTGTCGAATCTGATAACATCGAGTCGTAATACTAGAAAAGAGGGAAGAGGTTGATGAGCAAGTTGCCGTTTGAGGATACTTCAGTCTAATCGGTTTTGGCTAGCTCCGGTTGAATGGAGTATTTTGGATTGGTGATCGAACGAAGATCACACTGGGGAAGTTAAGGAGTATGTTTAATAAAGTGCAGAATTACTACTGAATATTGAGTTTTATTAGCAGGAGAAAAGGAAGTATATTTGACCTCTTGCCTGGACGTTAACCACGAAGATGTCGGATTGTTTAGTCACAAAAACCGGGGGAAAAAAAAAAAGCTTGTCCACACTTTGCTTGCTAGTTATTTTTTCTAGGGTAATTAATAAATATCTCCCTATATTTTTACTAGTTTTACAGATATCCTCCTACATTTAAAATTTAAGCAATATCAATCTTGCATTTAACAGAACGTTGCAATTTGACTTTCCGATAACCCAAGTTGGATCTGAGACTCCCGTCGGCGATTACGTGGCACTATTTTTGCCATAGATGGCTTACGTGGTCGATTTTATCTGTTTGACTTGACCCTCTCTCAATTTGGTGCCAAACTTTCAGTTATTAACAGAAATTTCTTCATCTCTATCCCTCTCCCTACTCCCTGCTGTCTCTATCCCTCTCCCTACCTAGGTTTCAGACGGATTAGAGATGAGTTTATCCTCGTCGAGCATGTGGAAAGGAGAACGTCAGCCATTAGTGCAACCCCAAAGATGTGCCGTTGCCGTCTTGCACCCGTGAGAAAGACATCGTAGACATCTATGAATTCAAGAAGGAGATTTTGGGCATGCCCTAATTATGAGGTAAGGAATTTGATTTTTTTTTGTGTTTTACTCGATTTGAGGATCATGGATATTTACGAATCCATATTGCAGCCGTGGTTGTTTTCTTTCTTAGATTGGTGGAGATTACAATTATTTTCAATGGTTAGATCCGAAGTTGGATGGGCATGCATTCAAGATTATCCATAAATTGCAGAAAAGGATTGATAGGTTGGAGGCTGATAAGTAGGTCTTGCGGGTGGAGAAGAAAAATTTGAAATCTAAGATATCTAACCTTGAAAAATAGATGGCTGATCTAAAAAGACAAGTTAATATTTGGAAAAATAGGAACGGATGTAATATGCTTGGTGTTTTTGATTTTTTAATCATGTATTTGCTGATTTTCTTAGTCTATAGACCTAATGTTTCATTTTGTCAAACATCCTTGTCATGATAGTGTATGTCTTCGTATAAGGGTTTGTAAGCTGAAACAAGATTGTATTTGGCATTATCTATCAATGTATCTCTGCCAGCACATTGATGTTTTAAATGGCACAAGATTGTTTAAAGATAATATAAGATTTATAGGTTTACAGATTCATAGAAACATGCTGTTAGGTTCTACAATGTGACAGGTTTTAATGCTCCTGAAACCTACTATCAGGTTTTACAATGTGAATAAATAGTTAGGAAACATCACTGCATCAGTAATTGTTGTATCTGCCATACTATAAACTAAAGAATAAAACACATAGAAACAACACATGCAATGACATAATTTCCTAGCAATTAGCAGCCTCTCTCTGAAACCTGCATGGATGCAATGACATATTTGATTGAACACATTCAGCTCTCTCTAAAACCTACTATTTTTTTTTCTATTGAGATATATGTAAGGTCATTGTAAATAATTTTGTAGCAATCAGCAGCCTAGTACTAATCCCCTATTTCAATATTATTCACATTGTCCAAACGACAACTAGTTTGACAGACATTAATCAAAGAGTCAAATTTATTATTAATCGCCAGCCAAAATCCAGTTATACTCAATAAAATCCTAACTTCACTTTCAACAAACTGGATAATATACAGAACATATGAATCTACTTTCACATTCAACAAAACTAAAAAATATACAAAACTTAAAAATCCAGGTTAAAAATATATCACTGTGTCGTAATACATCCACAAAACATAGAGTTGATTCATTCATTCAATAAACATTGAAAATTCTCTCAGTTCTCCCCTTCACAGATTCAATTTCATTTACGACCAGGATGATGGCTGTCTTGAGTTGGGAGACTGCTTTCTTGGCTTGAAATGATCCCTTGACCGACAGCATTGGCACTTGAGTTGGGAGCTCGTCCACCTCTTCTAGCTGCAAATTTCGATCTCCTCTTTCTCCCAGGATCTTACAAAAAATGACATACATTATTAGTTTCTATATAAATAACCATACGACATGAACAAAAGCTACATTGTTGACCTTATATACAAGACCAAATCCAGTGGTGTTTTCAATATATGTGGGGCCACAACTTGTATGAGCTTCACCTCAAACCTGCATAGCATATTTCTGTATAAATAACTCATATCATAACTCAAAACGTGATAATAGTGGATCTTACCTCTCTATCCATGTCTTTTCTCTTCTTATTTTTTCTGATTTTTAGGCCGGCCTTCCTGGCATCTTACATGTTTTGTAATTGTGCCCACATTGCAAGCAATTTGCACATCTAACGGAATGGAACCTAACTCTGACCCCAGGTTGCTTTCTAAGCTCATCTGCACCTCTTTTCCTATTTTTCCTTGGTCTTCCAGATTGCTTCTTAACCGTTGATGGATCAAGAGGCTCAAAACTTGTCTTTACCCACTGTTCCTCGCTTGGAATAGGATAAATCATTGGCTCATAGGCTTGTATATTGTTCTCTTTCTTGTAATAATAACTTACATACAGCTTTGGCATCTGCTTTAATGCATATATGACAGCAATAACATGTTTACATGAAATGCCTGTGAGTCCCCATTTGTTACATCCACAAGTCCACCTATTTAAATCAACGCAAAATGCCTTGTTCGAACAACTAACCTAATATACCATATTTCTAGCATAAGTGGTTTTACAAATATTGGATGCTGCTTTCTCTTTTTCAAGCTGCCTTTGAGCACTTGGTATTATATCCCACTCAATGCTTAAACTGCTATCTCTTTTCAACTGAAATCTCTACATAAGTGTTGTTCTTATCCACTCTACCATGGTCAAAACTGGTTTATCCCTAGCATCCATAATATAGAAGTTAAATAACTCACATAGGTTATTCACTATTAGATCTACCTTGCATTTTGGGTTGAATGTATGCCTTGCCCATGTGTCCTTATTAATGGAGGCTACATATTCATAAGCTAATTTCGACTTCAGCTTGAGTTTCTCCATAGCAATGTTGAAGTCATGTTCTGTATATGCAGATGTTGCCATCCATAGATCATCTTTTAAGGCTTTCCCCCTATGTCCTCTATCCTTGAAATTAGTGTACAAATGTCGAATGTCGAATGTGAAGAAAAAAAAATCTATTTCTCACGGATAACCAGGGTTGCATCTAAAAATTTTCTACATATCTAACTAAATAAAGATCAAATCTTTATTTAAATTGCAGTGGATTGAGGATCAAATTTCAAAAACTTGAATTCAAGCCTTCGCATAGGCCTGGATCTGTAGGCTCTCTACTTCGCGCACACGCCAGACTCTGCGAAAGGTGGGATGAACTTCTGATCGAAGCACCTTTGCAAGGCCACCAACGGAGGGAGGAGAGGTGCTGGTGTGATGCCTCACACCAGCAATGGGGGACACCCAAGGAGGGCCCATGGCATAGAGAAGAGGGACGGCAAGGAGGAGGACATGCCAAGTGGTGGGGCGCCTACTAGCTCTCATGCCTCTCTCTCTTTCTTTCTTTTTTTACTTTTGATTGCTATTCATCCATAGGTAAAGATCCTCTCTATTTATAAATGATTCTCATGACCTAATAAGAATAGGACTTCTAATTCAAACAAGCTTTGAATCAATCTACAACTTATCAAAGGAGGACTCCTATATGAGATAGGATTGGTGCCTTATATGGCGCCCACTTTGCACCCACGCCCACACCCATGTGGGATGGCCCACAACTAGCACCATATCAGGTACTGGTCAGCCATGGTGGAGAGAGAATCTCAATGAAAATGGGCTCTAAGGATCTCATCCAGAATGGATCCAATTCGAATCCAATTCGAAGCTGATTTGAAATAATTTCGAAAGACTGTCAATCCTAAACTGTTTAGAACTTTAAGACCAAGTATAACTTAAAATTTTAAACCCAATTAAATCTAATTAAATCATATCTAACCTAAAATTAATTAGAACTTAAATCTAATCTCTTATAGGCTCTTTGGATCATAGATCAAAAAATATTCATCTCCGGGATTGAACCTGAACCTCATGTGTAGTACTAGTTAGACATAGTCAACTCTTCAATCTCATTTGATCTATAACTTAATTCTCAATCAAGTTAGTCTATATGTTCAATCAAATCAAGTACTTTAAAATTGGATATATGAACATAGGTCAATACTTTTCTACATCGTCTGACTTGTGTGCGTGACTCCATAGGTTCGAATACTAAGCCAGTAGCATAAGAATCAATTTCTGTACCAATCGAAGATACCATCTGACAATAATTTTCGATATTCGGATAGGTCGAATAATCGCAAAGAAATATTTCAGAACCTATGCATATAATTACAGCATAATTCATCTCTTTGATTCTGAATGCTCTAAAATAATCTAGGTTTAACTGTCAACCCAGAGTGCTTCATCCATATTGTATTTCAACCTTTTAAATTCATCTCATGGATTATCCTAGCCAAAACTTTACTAAATTGAAATACAGTGATACATCAACTCTTATAATCCGGAGGGATCAATCCCATCTTGATCCACACACAGACTTCACAAGTACTTGACTATACCCAGTAGCCTTCTGTCACTGCATTAGAAATTCAGATAGTTTGGTACCAAAGCACAATGAGTTGCTTGCAAGTCACTATGGTAATCTTAGGTCTGAGGGACATTTATGCCCATACACTTTGCAAGCAGCTCTTGACTGCAGAATGCTCAGCAAGTGAGTCACATGTTCAGTGATGATGTACTCCCATATCTCATCTGTATGCCATACCAGTGTCGCCACACTCTTTGATTAAGAGGATAATCAATTCATATGGCACACAATGACCTCCACTCAATAAACATCATCGTACTGTAATTACATATCATTTGATCATGAACTTATTTAAGAACTATATGATAAATCCTCTCTTTATCGATTACTAACATAGTTCTAAAGATTTCATCACAACACAAGAGTTTTACGAGAAAGATGCAATTTTGTGATGAATAATATCAAAATAAATTTTATTTATCAATAAATAATTCATACACAAAGAAAAACTCAATCATCTCACTATTGGTTTTAGGACACAATTTTCAACAACTTTCACTTAGACTAAAGCCAATCGGGACAGTATCTTATACCCATCTTTCATTTGAAATTATCGAACTCTTTGATCTTGAGAGCTTTAGTAAAGGGGTCGGCTAGGTTCTCCTTTCTGTCGATCTTCTGAAGCTCAATATCACCTTGATCCATGATCTCTCATACGAGATGATAGCGACACAGAATATGCTTGGTGCGCTAGTGTAACTTTAGTTTTTTCATCTGAGCTATGGCACCAAAGCTGTCATAGTATAGCAGGATAGGACCATCAACAGAAGGTGTAACTCTTAGCTCAGTGATAAATTTTTACAACTACACCGCCTCCTTTGCAGCATCAGATGCAGCAATGTATTCTGCTTCATAAACTGAATCGACCACACTGTGTTACTTGGAACTCTTCCAGAAATAACTTCTCTATTCAAGATAAATACGTAGCCTGATATACTTCTGCTATCATCACAATCTGATTAAAAATTAAAATCAGTATATCCTATAAGTTTCAGGTTAGTATCTTCATAGATTAGCTACTGATTTTTAGTATTTCTCAAATACTTAAAGATTGTCTTCATAATCTTCTAATGATTTTCTTCCGGTTCAGACTGGTACCTACTCACTACCCCTAGTGAATAAGCCATATCCGACCTCGTACACGTCATGACGTACATGATAGATTCCACAACTGAAGCATATGGTATTCTACTCATATGTTCTTTCTTTTGAGGGATTGTCGGACAATCATTCTTGAAGAGAATAATTTTATGGTCTATCGGAAGATAGTCTTTCTTGAAATTCTCCATATTAAATCGCTTTAACATGATATCAATATATATGGATTGGGTCAGTCCAAGTAACCTCCTAGATCTATTCCTATTGATCTTCATTTTTAAGATGTAGGATACTTCTTCCAAGTCCTTCGTGGAGAACTGTGATGATAACCACAGCTTCACACTCTACAAAATTGAAACGTCATTTTCTATTAACAGTATATCATCGACATACAGTGTAAGAAAAATGACTACAGAATTGGTAGTCCACTTGTAGACACAAGACTCTTCTCCATTCCTAATGAAGTCATACGTTTTGATCACCTTATCAAAACGTATGTTCCAACTCCTAGACGCCTGCTTAAGTCCATAAATGGACCTATTCAGCTTGCATACCTTTGATTCGTCTGTGGATGTGGATCTTTCAGGCTGTATCATATATACCTCTTCTTCTAGCTCCCGTTAATGAAAATAGATTTGACATCCATTTGTCAGATCTCATAATCTAAGTGTGCAGTAATAGCAAGCATAATCCAGATGGACTTGAGCATTGTCACAGAAGAGAACGTCTCGTCATAGTCAATACCATAACACTGACGATAATCTTTGGCAACTAGACGAGCTTTATAGGTCTCTACTTTTCCATCCGCTACTCTTTTCTTCTTAAAAATTTACTTACACCCTATGAGTTTTATCTTTTCAGGCAGATCAATTAGTGTCCATATACTATTGATCTCCATGGACTCCATCTTGGACTTCATGGCCTCAAGCCATTTTTGAGAGTCAGATCTTTGCATGGCTTTCATATATGTGATCGGGTCCTCATCATTCTCATCAAGTTCAATGGGATCACCATCTCGGATCAAGAAACTGTAGTATCTATTCGACTGATGCGATACTCTATCGGATCTCCTCAATGGTGCCTCTACTGGTCCGAATTCGATTCTTCAATCAAATATAATTCTATGTGTATCGGTCTTTCCAATTGTTGAACTTCACCAACTTCAATTTTACAGGCATTAGATCCTTCCCTTAGGAACTCTTTTTTCAAAAAGACTACCCTGCTACTGACAAACAACTTTTGCTCTATAGCGAGGTAGAAGTAGTATCCTTTAGTTTTCTTCGGATATCCTACAAACAAGCATTTATCAGTCTTAGGTCCAAGCTCATCTATTTTTAAATGTTTGACATAAGCTGGATGTCCCTAGACCTTAAGGTGTGAGAGCACCGGCTTACACCCATTCCATATCTCATACGGAGTTTTATCGATAGATTTGCTCGATATCTTATTCAGAATATAGCAAACAGTTTCTAAAGCATATCTCCAGAAGAAGATTGGCAGACTCGTAAAGTCTATCATGGATCAGATCATGTCTAACAAGGTTCGAGTCCTCCTTTTAAACATCCCATTATGTTGTGATGTTTCAAGAAGGATCTACTGTGAGAGAATCACATTCTCTTCTAGATATGTCAGAAAATCACTGATGAGGTATTCACCTCCTCGGTCAGACCGAAGGATTTTAATACTCTTCCCAATCTGTTTCTCTATTTCAGTACGGAATCGTTTGAATATTTTAAATGATTCTGATTTATGCTTCATAAGATAGATATATCTATACCGTGATAGGTCATCTATAAACGTAATTAAGTAATAGTATCCTCCTCTAGCACTTATATTCATAGGTCCGCATACATCAGTATGTATTAGACCTAGGACATCATTGGTTCTTTCACCTTTTTTCTTAAAAGATGACTTAGTCATTTTACCAAGCAGACAGAATTCACAGGTGGATAATGATTTACAATCATCTATTTCAAGAACACGTTTCTTGATTAATCTGTCGATCCTATTCTTGTTCACATGATCAAACCTACAATGCTAAAGGTAGGATTTACTGATATTATCTATTTTGGAAAGTTTACTGGATATGTACATTACACCAACAGACTGTGATATTATGTATATGTCATGTCTTAATTGTCTGCACATAATTGCAGTATCATTCATAATGATATCGCAAAAATCATCCTTTATTATAACCTTAAAATCAAGCTAGGCCAAAAGGCCTACAAAGATGATATTCATCAGAAAGGAGAGACAATAATGACAATCATCTAATATGATACTACTGAACTCGAAGACAAGCTGTAAAGTTCTAAATGTCAGAACTGGAACAAGGCTTCCATCTCCAACGTTCAGGAACCGCTCGTCCTCTTGAAACTTCCTACTTACCTGCAGTCTCTGTAATGAATTGCATATATTAATCGAATTTTTGATATCCAATACCTAGGTAGTAGCATCACAAATAGAGAAATTATAAAGAGTTATCATATAAGTATTTTGTGAAGCAACCGTTTGCTTCTTTCTCTTATTCTTAGGCCCGTTTGGGTCAAGAGTGGCTATGTAAAAAGAACAATTCCTCTTCCAATGATCCAGTATCTTACAAAAGAAGCATTCTGTCTGACTCTTATCGACTTTCGATGTTTTGCTCTGCTTAGGATCGACGACACAGGATTTCTGCACCTTCTTCTTCTTTCCTCTCCTAGAGGATCAATGACTTGTAGATGAACCTCCCATAACATGCATCAGCTCTTTCTGGAGCTGGTGGTTCTTCTCAAAAGTCTACAGTAATCCTAGCAAACCATGGTAGTTTACTGTAGGCTTCGTTATTCTGTAATGATTGAGAAAAGGTACGTAGAATTTTGGTAGCAAGTTGAGGATAGCATCCTTGCTTAACTGTTCATACAATGAAAAGTCAAGTTTGCTCAGACGTCCAATCTACTCAATCATGTATAGTAAATGATCAGTGACTGAAGCTTTCTCTTGCATACGAGCATTGAATACTGCGTAGAAGATTTTGTGTCTCTCCACATCCTCAGGGATGCCAAAGGGCTCATTCAATATTTAAATGATTTGCTCTGGCTGCGCATCTTCGAACTTATGGCTGAGTTCGTCGTTCATAGCTGTCCTCATCACACAATAAACAGTCATTCGGTCATTGAGCCACTTCAAGTAAATGTCTCTCACAGCACGAGGAGCATTGGTAGCAGGTTCTTCAGGTATCTCATTCGTAAGGACGTACAGAATCCTTTCATGCCTTAAGACGATCTTCAATTTTCGATACCAGTTATCGAAGTTGGGTCCTATGAGCTTATCATTATCTAACAGCATACGGAGGGATAGTGTGTTGGCCATAGCTGAAAGAAAAAATAAAAGTCTATTAGTATATGAATTATATTTTAATCTCAAAGACATGAACTTTAGTCTAAAGATTCTTATTTTGTATAAATTGATAGCCTCTACCTTCAACTCGAGAAATTATATTAATTTCTTAGTAGGTACTAGAATTCACACAGACTGTATTAGGGTCTGAGTGTGGCTCGATCAAGCCTAGTGCATCCATGGGTAGGTTCATAACCAATAGATTCTCCAAACAGCTTCTAGCAATTAGATTTTGCTCCAGGCACCTTTCAGCAGGCATGTGGCACCTCCACTGAAAATTCTGGTTAGATCCAACTATTAACATGACAATATCAAGTGAATTCAAAAAATAGATGTCTAGGCCCGAGTATGGCTCGATCAATCTGAGCATTGATCTGAAGGTATATTAAGATGGTGATGAATGATAATTCTAATATCTAATAGACACCAGGCGTATGGTGCCTTTAATACCTATTTGAAATATTAAACTTATTATCACGCACCTTAATAAGAGGCTATGAACAAGTTATCACCCTAACTGTATCATTTTATGGACCTAATAATTGAGAGGATTTGATTTTATTGATCTGAGAATAAGAGAAGAAGTTGACCTACAAGCGGTAAATCCTCCCACTGACTTTATCAAGTCGTATAGAGGATTAGACACAAGCTGGTCTAAAGACACTTGAATCAGTCATACTAATTAACCTGGATGGTATGGGTTAGCTCGAATCGACTAGTGACCTAAACAAAATATAATTTACCATATCGGCCAGGTAAGTGAGATCAGTGAGAGAGATATGCCATTAACTCGCCATAGACGCATCTAAATTAGTAGCTCCCAATTAAAAATCACTTGATCAAATCTACCAAACTTATCTTAGACACCAACTGGTTAATTAGTTTTGATTTGGTCCACCAAAAGATTCGGGCTCAATGATGGAGCCATGATTATGGTCCATTTATTAGGATCAAAAATATGGACTTGATCAAACTTCAACTATTGAAGTTGATCTAGAGAAATCTGACTTAATCTAATTCAACTCTTGAATAGATTTAATCAATTTCTCTACTTGATCTATATGTATTTCTAACCGTACATCTAACCCATTAGAAGTATTAGATGTGTGCCCTAGAAGCCAATCTTGGCTAACACATACCTTTCTCTAGGACATATTTTGTACTTGATAGACAGTCTTTGTAATCAATCATGTCTTATGTGTCCATGATTTATTCTAAAAATTAACAAAGATGATTTTGTATATTCTCAAAGTGTTGAGAATTTGAGACATACATCATTAGTGGTTAATTTTTAAATGCTCTCGATCGAAGGATCGTCATGGAGGATAGGAATCAATCCATTTAAGATCAGTGTACGGATCACCTCCCTTTAGGGCAGATGAGTCTCGAATTTACAGTGTAGAGGCACTGGAGTGAGAGTGTGGATGGTTGTTGGAGAATAACTTATACTGAGTGTGACCAACATGAGAAATCTCTTGGATATCTACTCACTCATCAATGATCTTCTCAATGCAGTAGTGGTGTGACAGGTCCTTTGATTTGCAGTGTGTTGGCTATTCGCAATGAGACTACATAGTTTAACTGCACATTCCCTTAGTCTCTAGCTATTCGGATCTTTATTGTGTATGTTGGCTATTGTAGGTTCAGATTTGCTGTTTGGAGTAGGATGCACCTAGATGGAATCTATCGACTTTAGTAGAAAAAGAGAAGTTCTATACGATTCGCAAGACTGAGTTAGAAAATCTCTGATCAGAGTAAGTGTGAATACTGAAAAAGAATTTCCACGAGATTCACAGATGAACTCGAGTTGAGCCAATCTAGCATATAACTGACGATGGAATTTGACGAGTTCTCCATGATCTCCGTCTAGTCGGGACTCACGATAGTGGGATTGTTTTACACGATAACTACACCTAGGGGTTTACTTTTTTATTCTACTGGATTGCACTATATGTTACTGACGTCACTGATAGATCGTGAGAACTCACTAAGATCATTTTTGGATCCACGATTTTTGTTAAGGTGAGTTAGAATCGTTTCAGCCCATCGAAAAGAGTTTCGATGATATTGTGATGGAGATCATGGTATGTCTCACTATCAAACAGAGTAAAATCTGAGGGGTCACACACAAAAAGAGTATTACCTGATCAATGACTTGGATCATTTCAAATTATCATTTGGATTGATAGTTTGAATTTTAGAAACTGCTAATTTGTAATCGTTATAGTTTTGACAGCTACTAATTGTTAACGCATGGACTTAATTATAATTATTATAATTTTTTTTTAAATTGATTAAATTATGAATTAAATTTTTATTAATTTAAATTTAATTTAATTTAATTTAATTTAATTTAATATTAATTGGGTTCAATTATTCAAATCAGATTTGGATTTCAAGCCTGATTGTATCAGGCTTGATAGCCTTTTCAAATTTGACTCATTTCGGACTTGATTTGAACTCGATTAGGGCCCAACTTGAATCAGAAGAACCTTGATTCAGAGAGTCTTGATCCTCTGAGACTCTCTCTCTAGATATCATGCCAAGAGAGAAGAGGAGCGATGGTTTTCTTGCCCCTTTTTTCTTTGTGCATGTGAAGAGAGGAGGGGCACCAATAGTTGGTGCCCTATCCTTTTGGGACTCTCTCTTTAGGACATCTATCCAAATTTGATTTGAATAGATATCTTATCAAGAGAACTATCTAATCTAATTTTGTTGGGTAAATAATATTATTTTGTGCGATAAAAAATCTTTGAAAGAAATGGGCGTGCGTTAAAATTGTTTGCGTGAGAGATCTCCCGATTTCTTTTGGCGCACCACTTATTTCATTCCTTTCTTACATGCTATACATTCCCTATTTGATAAGGTCTAATCTTTATCTCTAAGGGGCATGAGGGATAAGGGATGGCATGATAAATTTTTGAGAAAAAGATGGGAGGCTTGCGCTAAGAAGGAGAGGGTCTTCTTTCTTACATCACATCTTCATCCCAATGCCTCCTCTTGCTTTCTCCCCTTCATCCAATGCTCAAATCTGATAGTGATCAGATATAAGAAGAGAAAAGAGAGAGAAGAAGAGAAGAAGAAGGGTTTTTTTTCTCTTAATGATGATCTGGTTCAGATCCTATTGGATCTGAACGAAAGAGTTCGCACAGCGATCTCCTTCTTCAAGATCTGGAAGAAGAGATCTAGATTCAAAGATGAAGAACGAGATCTGCAAAGTACTAGCACATCGATAATCTCAGTATTTCGATCAGACATCTTTATGTAGACACCAGCAGAGATCGGATGCGTGCACGGCTACGATCAGAATCTGAGACATTCACAGGATCTGAGGTATGGAGATCCGATCTTCATTTGATTTTTCTAATGATTGCTTTTTCTTTTCAGATTTCAGATCATGGTTGCTTGTTCATATCAAAATTTTTATTATAATTTTTAGATCAGATCTGATATATAAATAAATTAAAAATATTTTAATTTATTTATTTTTACTGCTTTATGTTTAGAAAAAATTTTAAACTACACGTATAAAACTATAGTAGTTTTCTAATAGTAGTATCAGACTTAGGTTCTGATATGAATATGCAAACCCCTCAGATCTGAAATTTAATTTGTAGAAATCAGATATGAAGGTTAGATTGATGATCTATTTATTCTAAAATAAGGTTGCCCTGGTATAATCCTGTAATACTGAATGGTTGTCCTAGGATGATGTAGAACATCGATTAAGGTTAGATCTGATTTTTCTACACGCTGTAATATGGTTACAGAATTATTTTAGATCTAAAATTATTTCAGATCTAAAATAAATAATAAATTATTTAGATCTGAAATTGATCTTAGATATGAAAATATTAATTAAGATTTAATTTGAATCTAGTATGATTGCTGAAATTTTTGTTACATGCATAGATTCAATATTTTTATTCATATGTTTAACATGTGAAAGATAATTAGATCTGATTTTTAATTGATTACATATGTGATATAGTAGATTAAATTTTTAGTAGCTTAGTAATCGAATTGAGATAGTCACCATGACTGTTCGGTTATAAGATGATGAAAGGATTAAAGTCCCTCTCTGACCCATTCGATGGGTTCTCTCTTATGACGCATAGGGGTGCCGACTGTGATATTTCTTATGAAGATAAATAGTGAACGAAAAATTTGTATATGATATATATTTTAGATTTTAATCAGATTATGCATATATTTTTATATATTTTAGATCGATTAATATTATATTTGATATATTATTTTGACACACGAGCTAAAACTTAATTTCTGCAAAATTCTATATCCAAAATTTCAGACTTTGTTTGCATGAAAATATGAAACTGTGATCGGTATACTTGTGGAGTCGACCCGATTCTCAATTGGGTCGACTCGAGTTGTTAAGGTGAGTTGACTCATTTTTGTTGGAGTCGATTCAAGATCCCAGTAGGTCGGCTCATTTGCTGATGAACCGACTCAATTATGCAGGCTAGGTCTACAGATTTTTATTTGTCTCAGTGTGTGTTGACTCACTGTGATAAGTCAATTCGTATATCAGGATAAATCAACTCGATTCTGCGGATAAGCTCATTGTATGAGATACAATAAAATAGTTTTGATTTGAAAATATTTCGAGATCTAAACTTTAACCCATGTACATAATGCACTTAATTGAGATTAAGATTTGAAATTATAAGATTTAAAATTACAAATTTAAGATCTAAATTTCAATGTATAAAATATGGACTTTGGGTATGGGTTGAACAAATTAAGTTTAGAGACTAAACTACAACTAGGGTCGTTGATTAGATCAGGTTAGAATTCTTTCCAATTTTGAGCAATTGATCGAACCTAATCAAGAGTTGGTTAAGATTAGGTCAAAGGATTTTAAAATTGAATTTAGCTGTAGTTGATCAAATTGATTCACATGTGATGTGAATTGATTAAGTCAAGACCGAATTTGGCTCAACGATTCGAGTCCGGATCTATAGGTTAACCTAATTAATTTTAATCAACCAATTTGGTGTCTAAAGTAAGTATTAGATGATGGTTATTTAATTGGTTCTATTGTCTGATCTGGTCAATTCATTGGTGTCTAAGAAAAATAACGGAAGGATCTCCACTCATCTTCACTTACATGGCCATCTTGGGAGATTATATTTTGTATTAGGTTACTTGTTGATCCGAGTTCACCCATGCCGACTAGGTTGGTCATACTTGAAATATGCTAATCCAAACCATATTAGTCATTACATCAGATGTATGTGACTAATTAGAAGAGATCTGAATCTAAATTTTTTTATTAAATATTAAGTCTACTGATCTTCCACCATTGTAGAGATACGGATGCCTTTTTCGATATTGATCGTTTTCGGCTGGTTACAGTAGTTCAGTTGCATCAAAAAGACATAACTACTCTATTGACATTAGATGCCCTGGGATAAAGATGGGGTTGGGTCCAATAACTGTTAGGTGAGGAACCCAATGACGGTTTTGCACTCGCTGGTGAATGGTGGGTCGGATTTAACTAAGGAATGTACTAATAACTGTTAGGTGAGGCCATAGAACTTGAAGACCAAGTCGCTGCAACATGTTTGGAGAAGCATCTGAATAAAAATTTATTCACGCATTGGTATACGTGTCATCAATAACTGTTAGGTGAGGTGCCGTACATCAATGAGACCGCACTATCCACTAGAACTACTTATTGCGTTAGAATTTTGGTTTTTCCATCTGAGTGTGAGAGACTCAAAAAATTAGTGAGAGCTTTTTATTTATTTTTAAAATTTTTAGAATAAACTATTATAAGTACAATTATCTAATTAAATCTTTACTCTCTTTGATCAATTCTTCAGCTTCCAACCCTCTAGCTCGAATCCTAGATATCAATCACTTAATCGAAATCAATTACATATTCTGATTCAAAAATCTAAGAATAGTTTTTAACTTTTAAAAATTAAGCCATATTTTTTATCACGTTAGCCCAATGTCTTCAGCTTGTCCAATTCATGGTCAACGAGCTATATTTGACAAATGATTGGATATTGACAATTAGGTTAGGTACTATAAATCAGACTTCATAGTTGATGAAATCTAATATATGCATAAGGACTTGTAGACTGCCAATGACATGCTGATTCATCTGCAATAATTGTGAGATGATCAGAGTCGCACATGTATGAGATGCGTGATGGGCAGTTTGTCTATGATCAATGATCAAAGATATTGAAGAGCTTGAAAGGCTCAACATGACCATGCATAAGAAATTGCTAATGGATTTGATCATATAATTCTGATTCATATGGATAGTTTATGAAATAGTTATATGGATAAATGTTATAGCACCTTAACTGAATTGATCGATATGCTGATAACTAAAGGATCTTAAAAAGTTCAGAGATACCCGAAGAACCTAAAGAAACATTGACATACTTTTGGAAGGTATGTCAAATTGCTCAAAATTAATCTTACAAATTTTTTTATTAGACTCTAGTGCATATTATGCACTTTAGTATAAGGTCTAAGAAAGGAAGAGGACTGAGGGAAGGTGAAATGACCCTTTTGAGTCAGTAATGGTGCAAAAGTTGTACTATGATCGTAGGCACCTAATCTCGATGATTATCGTTTGGATTTAATTTTATCATTTGCATGGTGATGTATTTGTGAAAATTATTTGAGTAAATAGTGAATGCCATTGGGTTTGAAAGATCTAGATCAAATAACCTGTAGTATACAGATGGTTCTTTTGGCTAAGTCATGTATGAGAAGAAATGATTTGCCGATTGGAGAAAATGGGCCTTTGGGCTTATTGACTATGGAGTCATATTTAGTTTATGAATTATCTCTTTGAGGATTAATGACCAAACTGTCTTTTGTGGGTTAAAGGAATAGGACCACTGAAATACTTATCCTAGTACACATATGATGTGCATGGCCCATTTGATGGGTTAAGACTAGGAGGTTATCATCTATGAGAACTCATTTATGGAGTATCCCAAAAGAGTTTGGGATGTTACTTTCTCTTCTCAGTGGTTCACAATATGATTATGAGCAATCATATTATTTTCTTGAAAACAATGGAAGGATGAACTCCAAGAGAAAATCTCTGAAGAACAATGAGTCACTGGACCTATACAACATGTTTAGAATGAGCCAGTATATGTAGTAAATCCTTCACCTCGTAGATCTAGTAGGATCTCCCATCCTTTAGAAAGGTACTTGGTATTCTTACAAAAGATTCAGAGAAAGTATTTCTCGAAGAAGATTGAGAATATAGGGATGATCTCAAAACCTACAATGATATAATAAGGAGGAATCATATAGTGACATGAAGGTCAGTGGGAGGGTCCCATACCGACATCGATTATAATGTGGTTATATATAGAATTTTTTTTTCAAAAATCTAGATCAAATATTCTGAAAATAAAGGTCTATAGAGATAGATCCTAAAAGGATGTTTGATTTTTCACAGACAAGTACATAAAAGAGGTGCTGAAAGGGTTCAGCATTGAAACCTTCAAGAGGGATCCATTATCCTCTTAGACATGGGTGTATGCCAAGCTATGTACTGATTTAGTATATTTTGCTATGAAAGTCACGAGCAGATACTAGTCGAATCCAGGCTAGGAGTATTAGATTGCGGTGAAAATATCCCAAGTACTTGAGAAGCACTAAGGGATTATTCCTCGTCTTTGAAGAAGGATTAGAGTTAAGAGTGGGAGGATACACTAATGTTGATGGTAGAATATCTACATCAACATATATTCTCGAATTATGTTGGTTTGATATATTGAAAAGATTTCAGACAATCGACCAATGGAAGCTGAATATGCTATAGATGTGTAGGATGCATTCTGGTTCTTATAATAGTTATGAAACTAAATGTCATACCATTGGATGCTATGATATTATACTGCAAAGATAATGGTTCATAGCCCTTGCTAAGCAGCCAAGGTCTCACCAAAAGTTCATGCACATAGAGTAGAAATATACGCGATTACCTAAAGTAGAAATACATAAAAGTAAAGAGAGTAAACTCCACATAATTGTGGTAGGCCCGAGTTACTTAGCCAGCTAAACAACGAAGCCTGTCTTCAGAAGATGGGGCTCAAGTATATGGCAGATTGGTTTTAGTGCAAGTGAGAGTTTGTTAGATGTGTGGTCTAGAAGCCAATTTTAACTGACGTATACCTTTCTCTAGGGTATATTTTATACTTGATGGGCAATCTTTATAACCAATCATGTCTTATGTGTCCATAATTTATCCTAAAAATTAACAAAGATGATTTTGTATATTCTCAAAGTATTGAGAATTTGAGACATACATTATTAGTAGTTAATTTCTAAATACTTTCGATTGAAGGATCGTCACGGAAGATAGAGATCAATCCATTCAAGATTGATGCATGGATTATCACCCTTTAGGACAGATGAGTCTCGAGTTTATGGTGTAGAGACACTGGGGTGAGAATGCAAGTGGTTGTTAGAGAACAACTTGTACTGAGTGTGACCAACACGAGAAACCACTTGGTTGTCTACTCACTCGTCAGTGGTCTTCCCGATGCTGCAGTGGTTTGACTGGTCTTTTGATCTGTGGTGTGTTGGCTATTCACAATGAGGCTACATAGTTTGACTGCACATTCTTATGGTCCCTAGCCTTTCGGATCTTTGCTGTGTATGTTGGCTATTGTAGATTCAAGTTCGTTGTTTGGAGTAGGATGCACTTAGATGAAATCTATCGATCTTGGTAGAAAAAGAGAAATTCTATGCGATTCGTAAGGTTGGGTTTAGGAAATCTCTGACCAAAGTAAGTGTGAATACTGAAAAAATTTTTTACGAAATTCATAAATGAACTCGAGTCGAGCCAATCTAGCATATGATTGACGATCGGATTTGACGAGTTCTCGATGACCTCCATCAAGTTGGGACTCACGATAAAGGGATCTCTGACCAAAGTAAGTGTGAATACTAAAAAAAAATTTTATGAGATTCACAGATGAACTCGAGTCGAGCCAATCTAGCATATAATTGACGATCGGATTTGACGAGTTCTCCATGATCTCGATCAAGTCGGGACTCACGATAAAGAGATTATTTCACATGATAACTGCACCTAGGGGTTTACTTTTCTATTTTGTTGGGTTGTCACTACATGTTGCTAGACATCACTGGTGTATCGTGAGAACTTACTAAGATCATTTTCGGATCAATAATTTTTGTTGAGATGAGTTAGAATCGTTTCAACCCATCGAAAAGATTTTCGATGATACTGTGATGGAGATCACGGTATGTCTTACTATTACTATCAGACAGAATAGAACCTGAGGGGTCATACACAAAAGGAGCATGACCTGATCAATGACTTGGATTATATTTAAATTATCAATCGGATTGATAGTTTGAATTTTAGAAACTGCTAATTTGTAATCGTTACAGTTTTGACAGCTGCTAATTGTTAGTGTATGGACTTAATTATAATTGTTATAATTTTTTTGAGAGTTGATTAAATTATAAATTAAGTTTTAATTAATTTAAATTAAATATTAATTGGATTCAATTATCCAAATCAAATTTGGATTTCAAGTCTGATTGGATCAAGATTGACAGTCTTTTCAAATTCAGCTTATTTCGGACTCGATTTGAACCTGATTTAGGCCCAACTTGAACCAGAAGAACCTTGATTCAGGGAGTTCTGGTCTCCTAAGACTCTCTCTCCAGATATCATGCCAAGAGGGAAGAGGAGCGATGGTTTTCTCACCCCTTTTTTCTTTACGTGGGTGAAGAGAAGAGGGGCGCCAACCATCTTTTTGGAACTCTCTCTCTTTAGGACATCTATCCAAATTTGATTTGAATAGATGCCTTATCAAGAGAACTACCTAATCTAATTTTTTTGTGCATGGAATATTGTTTTGTGTGACAAAAAACCTTTGAAAGAAATGGGCATGCGCTAAAATTGTTTGCGTGAGAGATCTTATGATTTCTTTTGGCGCACCACTTATTTCATTACTTTCTTGCACGCCATACATTCCCTATTTGATAAGATCTGATCTTTATCTCTAAGGAGCATGAGGGATAAGGGATGCGCGATAAATTTTTGAGAAAAGGATGGGAGGCGTGCACTAAGAAGGAGAGGGTCTTCTTTCTTATATCACATCTTCATCCCAATGACTCCTCTTGTTTTCTCCCCTTCATCCAATCCCCAGATCTGATGGTGATCAAATCTAAGAAGAGAAAAGAGAGAGAAGAACAGAAGAAGAAAGGTTTTTCTTCTCTTCATGGTGATTTAGTTCAGATCCTGTTGGATCTACGTGAAAGAGTTCGCGTAGCGATCTCCTTCTTCAAGATTTGGAAGAAGAGATCTAGATCCAAGGATAAAGAGCGAGATCTGCAACGTACTAACACATCGGTGATCTCGATGCTCTGATCAGGTATCTCCATGTAGATATCAATAGAGATCGGATGCGTACTCGGCTACGATCAGAACTTGGGACATCGACAGGATTCGAGGTATGGAGATCCGATCTTCATTTGATTTTTCCAACGATTGCCTTTTCTTTTTAGATTTTAAATCATGGTTGCTTGTTCATATCAAGATTCTTGCCACGATTTTCAGATCAAATTTGGTACGTAAATAAATTAAAAATATTTTAATTTATTTATTTCTGTTGCTTTAAGTTTAGAAAAGTTTTAAGCTACACATATGAAATCATAGTGGTTTTCTAATAAGAAAGATTTGATTCATGTTAACCCATTGTCCATCGATTTATGTTGTATCTTAATGATCTTCAATGCTCAAATCTGGATCATTCAAACTTAATTCAAAATTAAGTGTGTGAAACATATATTTCAGTCTATAAAACTATTCAACTAGAGTTTTAAGTGAAGCATACCATATGTTTCAACTCATAAAAATAAATTTTTATAATGGTTTAATAGTTAAACATATATAAGTATGATCTAAACTTCATACATACATCACATGCATCATGATAATTTTTAGATCCATACTGATTATATCTAATGTAATATGCTATTCAGATTCTAAAATAATTTTATATCTGAATTTATCTTATTGTAATAAATTATAAATTATTTTAGATCTAATCTAAATATATTTATGATCAAAATAATTCATAAAAATTTATTCACTTTTTTTTTCATTAAATCGGATCATAATGACACCCCTATACGTCATAAGAGAACCCGTTGAATGGGCAAGAGAGATTAATCCTTTCAATCTCTTATGATCAGATGGTCTCATGATCTTATCAATTTGGATACTGAGCTACTAAAATCTAAAATCTAATTTTATATGTAATTACATCAATATGTAATTTTGACAAAACAATTTATGTCATGAAATGTCCTTAATCTTATCAGTCATGTTCTTCATCTAATCTAATTAGATTTGATGCATTATATGTAATATATCAGATCTGAAACACATATTATGCTGATTATAAAAATATCAATTTCAGATCTGATATCATATAGAAAATTAATTAGATACAAATATGAACGCACAATGATTAAATTTCTGGTTAAATCTATTTTGGTGTAGTACTAAATTTCGTTAAAATTCAGATCCAAAAATCCATCAAAATGGATTCAATTTAGATTTAAAATAAGTCTTACTTTATAACCAAAATAATAATATTAAAATTTTATTAAAATAAAGTTAAAATAGATTTTAAATCAGGTTGTTATTCCAATAAAAATTCAGCAACAATAAAATTTTGTTATAACAAATTTATAACAACCTTAATCAACCATTGATTAAGTTCATCTAATTCAATCAAAATTAGATCAAAAATTTTATTTAAATAGATTTTAATTAGATTTAATATTTAACATAAAATTTTAATTATATATAATATATAAATAATCTCAAAAAATTCAGTTATGCATCCATATATCAAAACCTGGCTCTGTACCAATTGAAGAGAAAGAAACATATTTCTCACAGATAACCAGAGTTGCATCTAAAAATTTTCTATATGTCTAACTAAATAAAGATCAAATCTTTACTTAGATTATAGTAGATTGGAGATCAAATCTTCAGAATCGAGATTCAAGCCTTTACGTGGGCCTCGATCTGCAAGCCCTTTACTTCGCGCGCACGTCAGGCTCCGCAGAAAAGTGGGATGAAGCTTTTGATCGAAGCACCTTCGTAAGACCACCAAAAGAGGAAGGAGAGGTGCTGGTGTGATGCCTCACACCAACAAGGGGGGATGCCCAAGGAGGGCCCACGGCTTGGAGAAGAGGGACGGCAAGGAGGAGGACACGTCAAGGGGAGGGGCGCTCACTAGCTCTCACGCCTCTCTCTCTCTCTCTTTCTTTCTTTTCTCACTTTTGATTGCTATTCATCTATAGGTATAGACTCTCTCTATTTATAGATGACTCTCATGACCTAATAAGAATAGGACTCTTAATTCAAACAAGCTTTGAATCAGTCCACAACTTATCAAAAAAGGACTCCTACATGAGATAGGATTAGCGCCTCATATGGCATCCACTTTGCACCCTGGCTCACACCCATGTGGGATGGCCCACAACCAGCACCATACCAGGTGCTGATCAGCCATGGTGGAGAGAGAATCTCAGTGAAAATGGGCTTTAAAGATCTCATCCAAAATGGTCCAATTCGAATCTAATTCGAAGCTGATTTGAAATAATTTTGAAAGGCTGTCAATCCTAAACTATTTAAGACTTTAGGACAAAATCTGACTTAAAATTTTAAATCCAATTAAGTTTAATTAAATCAAATTTAATCTAAAATTAATTAGTACTTAAATTCAACCTCTCATAGGCTCTTTGGATCATAGATCAAAAACTATTCATGTCTGGGATTGAACCAAAACCTCATGTGTAGTACTGACTAGACATAGTCAATTCTTCAATCTCATTTGACCCATAACTTAATTCTCAATCAAGTTAGTCTGTATGTTCAATCAAGTCAAGTACTTTCAAATTAGATTTATAAATATAGATCAATACTTTCCTACATCGTCTGACTTGTTTGCGTGACTCCATAGGCTCGAATACTAAGTCGGTGGCACAAGAATCAATTTTTGCACCAATCGAAGATTCCATCTCGTAATGATTTTCGATGTTCGGATAGGTCGAATAATCATAAAGAAATATTTCAGAACCTATGCATATAGTTACTTTATAATTCATTCTTTTGATCCTGAATACTTTAGGATGATCTACGTTTAACTGTCGGCCCAGAGTGCTTCATCCACATTTTATTTTAACGTTTCAACTCTATCTCATAGATTATCTTAGTCAAAATTTTACTAAATTAAAATACAGTGATACATCAACTCCTATAATCCAGAGGGATCAATCCCATCTTGATCCACACATAGACTTCGCAAGTACTTGACTATATCCAGTAGCCTTCTATCACTGTATTAGAAATCCAGATAGTCCAGCACCAAAGCACAGTGAGTTGCATGCAAGTCACTATGGTGATCTTAGGTCAAAGAGATACTTATGCCCATATGCTTCGCGAGCAGCTCTTAACAGCAAAATACTCAGTAGATGAGTCACCTATTTAGTGACGATGTACTCTTACATCTCACCTGTATGGCATATCAGTATCACCATACTTCTTAATTAAGAGGACAACCAACTCATATGGCACACAACAATCTTCACTCGATAAACATTATCATCCTATAGTGATGTATTATTTGATTACAAATATATTTAAAAACTATACGATAAATCCTCTCTTTATAATTACTAATATAGTTCTAAGGACTTCATCACAATACAAAAGTTATACAAGGAAGATGTAATTTTGTGATGAATAATATCAAAATAACTTTTATTTATCAATGAATAATTCATATACAAAGAGAAACTCAATCGTTACATGTTTAATTTTAGGATACAATTTCCAACAGAATGCAGAATCGCTGCTTTGCTGTCGGGACCACACTATCAAATCCTTCAATCAAACCCTACAATACAATAAAAAAAATTGTTTAGACATTAATGCATATTATAGTAAATACTCAAAGAAAATTATCTTTTATCTATCAGACATGAAAACCCATCCATTATCCTTCATTGGGCCGATGTACTCATTTAAGCAAGTCAAAAAGAATTCCCATGTGCTTCTGATTTCACCCTTAACAACTGCAAATGCTAGAGGATAGAAATTATTCTTCCCATCCCTTCCAAAAGCAATAAGAGTCTATCCACCAAATTTATTTTTTATGAAACAACCATCAACATTGATAAATGGTCTACAGCCAGCTAGAAAACTTTGCTTTTGAGCTTGCAAACATATAAACATTTTTTGAAATCTAAGATGCAATGCTCTGTCAGGCCTCTCAATAGCAATCTTTATCTAGTTATTGGCATTATGCTTCTTTAAGGTCTCAATATAGTCCCAAACTCTATTGTATTGCTCTTTGTTGTCCTCATGTACATTTTCTACTGCTTGCTTTTTTGCTTTGTAGGTCATATGCGAACTCACATCCACATGATACTCCCACCTAAGTTGGTTCTTAAAGGCTTTGACTTTTCAATCAGAATCGGACCTCAAATTCTCTATATATTTTTTGCTCAATCATCTTGCACTGACTTGTTTATTCATGAAACTTCTCCCATATTTATGAATAGAATTCAAAGTCTTAATTTGAAAAGAGGCCTCTCCAGTAACATTTGATGCATGCATCCTCCACCCACAACTATTTTTGCACTCAACTGTTCTCATTCTTTATGAATGCTATATCCCTTCCATCCTTAATAGTATAATTTTTTAAAGCTTCTCTAAACTGATATATATCTCTAAATAATAGTCCTATAGATAAGTTAGGATCATCCATGGTACTTGCATCAAATTCAACATCCCTCTAAGGCCTAAGGGTATCATCATCTGAAAGTGGTGGGGTATACAATCCATCAGCTGTGGCTTCCTCTAGGTTTTCATCTGTATCAACTCTTAATTCTTTACCTTTATTTTCATTCATTTGACTATTGGGGCAATGTTCGGATCCCTTGAAAAATCTTTAGGTGCTTCCTTCACCCCTGCATCGATTAGGTCATCATTTTTAGATAATTCTTCACTGAAGTGTATACTGTTGTCATCAAGTTCTTCACCCCCTTTGTTGCGGTCCACTCTCCGTCGCCTATCGCTGGGAATGAACACCTACAAAACAGCATCCATGCAGATCGAATTTGTGTCCGACGGAGATCCTCCGATGCCTAAGTCAGAGAGACAAATTGGTGAACAGGAGTTGAATGTAAATAATAGCAGAGTTTTGATCCCGCGTTGGCTTACCAGCTCCGTTTCTCTTACCTCCTTTTATAGATGAGGTTTTCGTAACCGTCGGACATGGTCTCATATTTTATGGTGCTAAATCATCAGGCCATAATCACGTAATGGATCGTTAATTCCCACTGATCACGTCATGATATGCGGTCGATAACCGTTCATGACGGTTATGGTATATTTGGATTGACTGGCCGATCATATATCGGTAGAATCGATCATATGTCAGTAGAATCTATGAGTGACTGTCGGCTAGTAGTTTCGCTATGTCGATGGTCTAAATCATCCACTGTTGATCGATAGTAGTCGAATCATTAGTCGGTCAGCCGGCAATGGGTCGGTGCGGTTTCTCAGTTGGTTGACGAAGAGTCAGAACCACATAATCAGTCGATGTAGAGTCGGTCGAGGTTGTATGTCTGGTCGATCGACCGTTGTTGAGTTGAAATAGATAGTTGGTTGACCTGAGTCGGGGGTCGATTGATTTATCCCAACAGTTGCCCCCCACTCCCAAATCCAAGATGAGTCGATGTGTATATTACCACGTAGTTTGTCACGTTGGATGAAGGAAGTTATTTTTTATCATATCGAATCTCGATTTTGATGTCATTTTTTTCGAGATACGGATGATCGACTATTTTATTGTGTTGGCAGGTACAATCATCTGTCACACTGATCGGACGATTCGGTATCAGTTGTCAGTGTCATGCATCATTTCAAAAAATCGATTCGGCGTCTGATGATATGATTTTGACAAGTACATTTGTTCCACATTTTCGAATGTTATTGGGTCGAAGTTGTTCACGCGGATAGAGGTGACGTGGCTCAATCTGGGGCAGGTGCGTTGAACCATTCGATCAATGCTTGATCAGTCCAGATATTGCCACATGTCATCATCTGATAGATCTTCGATTTGACCATCTCATCTCGACCGTTGAAGGATCCTATATATAGGGTCATTCTCAGTCAAATTTTTATTTTTCATAGCTTTTGGTGCTGGGACTCTGCCGGATTGTTGTCCCAATGCTCGAGGTTATCGCTCCCAACTTTCAGATCAACTTCATCTTTCTTTCAAGTCCTTTCCTCTTTCCTCTAAAGTCTCTATCTTCTTCAGAGTTGTTCTCATGGCTAGGGCTTCTCCTTCTCGGGAAGATCGATCGGAGAATCTGACTGATGAATCCCAGTCGAGTTTAGATGTGGAGGCCTCTTCACTTTCGAAACCAAATGTTGAACGGCTCCGAGAGCAATTTTGTATCCTGGAGCAGTTTCAACTTTTCGCCCCTGGGGTCGATGGTCGGATAAATAACCCACCTTCGGACCAGGTGACCATTTACATCGAAGATCTTCGAATAGGTCTTTGATTTTTGATTTTGAAATTTATCCAAAATATTTTGGATTATTACAGACTTTGTCCGGCTCAGCTGGCACTGAACTCGATCCGACTGATAATTAGCTTTGCTTTGCTGTGTCGGATGTTGCCGACCATGCCTCGTCCTTCTCTTTTTCGAGCCTTCTTTGTCCTCTGACCTCATCCGATAGTCCGAGGGTGGTAGTTCTTCAACCCTCAAAAAGATCTTTTCTTTATTACCGATCTTCCATCGTCTATTCATGAATGGAAGAATTAATTTTTCTTTACTTCTTCTTCCCTTCCTTGAGGTTTTTCTTCTTGTTGGGGCAATCCACGAACCAGTTCCAACGATAACAGCCGAGTAGAGGTCGACGATCAGGAGGACTTTCATCGGCTGAAAGATATATCAGTGCTGAAGCAAAAAGAGCTTGTAACCGAACATGCCCTTTATGATGCCGGCTGATCGCTGTTGTAGGCGGTCAAGAATAAAAACTAACTCAAACTATATAGATAGGGTGAGTAAGGATCATTTTCACGGAGATTTAGGATGATTATTTTTTTAAAAAAGAAGAAATAAAAGAGAATTGATTGTAGAAGGATTAAAAAGAAATAAAATAGTAAGAAATCAATTACAAATATAAATTAATTTGTGAAAGAAATAAGTTAGAGAAATAATTCAAAAATTTTGCATCCACCGTGCAAATTAGATTTTTTTTTCTTATGTTGCAATATTAATTCTTATGATTAAGATATTAGCATAGTTTATCTCTAAGGGATACGGACTGTATCAGTAGATTACAGCTTATCCTGTTAAAGTATAAACAATCTAAATTCAATTACAAGATATAAGATTTAATCTAGCATACTATGATCTATCTCTCCAAAGCACGTACCGTATCCAAAGATCATGGCACGTCAATAGAGGGTATAGGTCATGTAGGCTGGATCAATACCTCAAAAAAAAATAAAAAGATATGAAATAAAAGTATAATTTTATTGTATAAAAATTAAATATAAAAAAAAATAAAAAATTATTTACAGACTTCATCGTATTCCTAGATTGAAGGGATTTAACCACGCATCAAGCTCTCTAGCTCCATAATCTTCCAATATTTGATCCTTAAAGTTTTTAATTTTTTTTAATTTTTATCTTATTTTTTCTATGATTTTTTCTCTTCTCTACTCTTATTCTCGGGCCTCCTATTCATAAATAAATTTTTTATATTTTTTTGATAAGAAAAGAAGTCCTAAAATCATTAGAATTCGTATAATACCCTTTACATTAATTTCTGACCGTCGGATCAGCTTTGGATGGCTTAGATCTGCCCAAAAATCATAGTTTTAATCTTTATCAACGTTGGATTCAACCATAGCCATCCGATCGTGCTCCAGATGAATTTTCAGTCGTTGATCAGTGCCTCTGATTTTCTTAACACAGTCGGGATCGATGCTGGCCGTTGGATCAGACTCCAAATTTATTTTCGATCGTCGGATCGCGCAAAGAGGCTTCCACCCACCATGGACTGCACTGTGGACTGTGAATTATTCCTGTGGACCGCATCCTTGATTCTGTGGATTGAGTTTTCGGTCCATCGTGCACCGAAGATAATAAAAATTATTTTTTAGGATATTTTAGCTCTATTTTTGCTTTGATTTTTATCTAAAAAAATAAGAAAAAATATGTATTAAATTTTTTATTATTTTTTTAATATTTTGGTACTTAGATTCTCAATTAAATCAATATCTATTTCTCATAAATATACTCTAATTTTATATTTTTTAAATTATTTATTTTTATAAAAAAATCTAATTTATTCATAAAATTAGGTTTTTAAGAAGATGTTAGCACCATAAATTATCAAAAATATCTACAATAAATATAAAAATATGTCACTTATTATATCTCCAACTTGAATTTTACTTGTCCTCGAGTAAAGAAAGAATTTAGAATTAAGTACCTTCTAACTTAAAATTTTGAATTTCATCAACTAATTTTCAAAAGAGCCACTGATGTTCAGTAGAGCATGAATGAGGTATGTCATTTGGGTATTAATACTAATCAATATGAGAGTTAAACTAAGAATGCTAAATATTTTTTAAACTTTTTTTAAATTATTTCTACCTTTATCTTCAAATCATTAATCTCATATGGACAAGTATATTGTTACTTCCATCCTTCATTTATTGTTGTTTTTTTTTTTACATTGTCCCGCTATTGAGTGTCTTAACCTCTTAAGCTTTTTGTTTAATCTATGTAACGAGTTTTCAGTCAATGACTTCCAAACCAGATAGCTTTGGAGCACTAGGTATAGAAAATCTCTCGGACCTACTTGCTTGAATCAAACAGGTTACAAGTTAAAATTAGCTTTGCAACAAAGCTTCTTTGCCCTTCATATCTTTTGACGTGAAACTCATTGCTTGCTTAGATAAAAAGATCCGGTTACTCTACATGAAGTACTTAGAAACTCTTCTCTTTTTTTTTTTAAATATGAAGAAACGTATAGTTACCATACACAAGTCCATAAGAAGTAAAGTCTTCTTTGATGCTGGTAGAAAAATTTAGAAACACTCAAAGAAAACTATTTAAGTTCTAAACTTAACTCCTTATTGAGTTTTCTTAATACTTGATCCCTCAATATCTCACAAATTCTCTAATTTGTACATCAATTTTTTTAAAAAAATGCTTGGTTTAACTTGATTTTTAAGTATAATTAGGTGCTTAAATACTAAATACTAACTTACTTGAGGACTTAAGAAATTCAAAAATTTTTATTATTCTTCCTCCTAACTTAATCGACATTGTCTTTAATGGAGTAAAAAAAATAAAGGATGCATAAAAAGAAAAAGAAAAGGAGAGATATCACCTGATCCAGAAGTCTTTTCAAAATTAGTTCTCTCTCCAACTTAGCCAATATTGTACTCAAATTTTTTCAAAAGATGTGAAGCAAGACTTGAATAAAATACAAAAGAAAGCAAAAGCAAAAGCTGAAACTGGGTTACCTCCTAAAACATGCTAAGTTTATTGTCTTTAGCCAGACCAAATTATTAACAGGTGCTTCCACATAGGGCAGTCCTTTATTCTTAAAAAAAATGAAGATTAGTTAAAATAAAATAAAAAAATTTGGGTTGCCTCCCAAAGAGTGCTAAGTTTATCGTCTTCAGCCAGACCATACTAATTCTACCTCACTTATCCCGTATCAAATATTGGATTGATAAATTCAAGTTGGTAAGGTGGGTGAGGTGAATCAAGCAGGGCATTAACCTCCTGGACTTGAATTTTTTCAATTGGTTTATTCAGAAAATTCATCTTTATAAGTGATTCGATGGATGATTGCTATTGTGGATGAACTCTCTGATCATTAGATGAAGAAATTTCATAAGCTATTTCAAATTTTTGATCTGGCCAGAGATTACAGAATAGATCTCATCCTAGATCAAGTTTACATCAACTAATTATCCTTTTTATTTTTAAGATTAAAAATATTAAGATCAACAGATAAGTTTCCAAATGAGAGCTTCATGAGTCCATCACGACAGTTGATCAGGACGTTGGTGGTTGCTAAAAATGGTCTACCTAAGATGATTGGGATGTGACCTTTTGGGTTTGACACTGGTTCAGTTTCTAGGATCACAAAATCCATAAAGTAAATAAAATCACTGGCTTTGATTAGCACATCCTCTACAACTCCCTTGGAGATTCTCACTGATCGGTCTGCCAATTGCAATATAATTTCTATAGGCTTTAATTCTCCTATCTTTAATTTTTCATAAACTAAATAAGGTAAGATATTCACACTAGCCCCTAGGTCTAACAAGACCCTATCAATGATAGTTTTTCCAATGACACATGAGATTGTAGGGGATCCTGGATCTTTGTACTTGACTGGTATGTGGCTTGAAAGATATAAGCTCACACTAGTTGCCAAGAAGGCTTTTTTGGGAACATTAATGGTCTTCTTCTTTGTGCATAGGTCTTTGAGGAACTTAGCGTAAGTGAAAACTTATTGGATCATATCTAACAGAGAAATATTTACTTTTACTTGTTTGAATATCTCTAAGATTTGATCCATGTGGGCTGAGTGTCTGTTGGACCTAAGTCTATTTGGAAAAGAAGCTATAGGATTGATGGTTGATGTCTCAACTTGCTTGAACCTAGTGATGGGTTCTGCAATTGACTTGGATGGCTCATCAATCTCTGTTGATTCAAGCTCGTCAGACTTGGTCTGATCAGTCTGTGGTTCAGTCGGTTGGTTTTCTTGGATGGCTTGAACCTAGTGATGGGTTCTGCAATTGACTTGGATGGCTCATCAACTTCTGTTGATTCAAGCTCATCAGACTTGGTTTGATAAATCTATGGTTCAGTCAGTTGGTCTTCTTGGTTCTCAGTTATACCTATCTAATTGTCTACTTGTCTCCCAGACCTTAAGGTATGAATTGTATTTACATGATTGAATCGACCTTCAGGTTGAGATTATTGATCAATTTGGGCTTTTGGATTAGGTTCAGGTTGGCTTGACCATTTTTCTTTTTCTTTTTCACTGATGGTGGCAGCCAACTGACTTAATTGCATTTCTAGATGGGCAATGGCTTGGGTGTTTGAATTTACAAGTTGGCCCATGATTTGCATGAAATTGTTTGTATTTTTTGTCAAGACTTCAAGGCTTTTCTTTAGTGAATTATGCTTTTGGTCATTAAATTATATACTATCAGAAGTGGTTTTTATTAAAATCTCTAGCTCTTTTTCTAGTGCATTAAGCCTTTGATCATTGTTGAAGCCTTGTGAATAATTTGATGGTTGAGTGGGCCTTTGATTGGATTGATTAAGGACAGTTCTACTAGGATTTGATCCTTGTGACCAAGAAAAGTTAGGGTGATTTCTCCATCCTGGATTATACATTGATGCATAAGGGTCATTTATAGGTTTATAGTAGGCAGCATTAACTTGTGCTACTTCAATCCCAATTGGGTTCATCAAAAAAAAATATTCTTCCATGACGTGGTCTGTTGCATTACATTCATTGCAAGTAGATGTTGAAACTTGGTTCACTTGGGTTTGTCCCTTGAGTTTTAAGGCCTCTAACCTATGTAGTATAGTATTTATTTTGGCCTCTGTAGCTAGGGATGTAGATACTTGGTGCATAGTACCTCTTGTAGGTTTTCTAGTTGCTTCCCACTGCAGGCTTTTTTCTGCTAGATTCTTTAAGAATTGTCAGACTTCATTGGCTTCCTTATGCATAAACTGACCCTGACACATTGACTTTAGTATGGTTCTAGAGTTTGGATCTAGTTCCTCATAAAAGGTTTGGCATAGTCTCCAAGTCTCAATTTTATGGTGTGGGCATTGGGTTAAAAGATTTTTGAAACGATCAAAATACTTCCAGAAAGATCACCCTCAAATTGATAAAATTGGTTAATTTGATTTCTTAACTTAGCTATTTTATGATGTGAAAAAAATTTTCTTAAGAAAGTTTTTACAAATCCATCCCAAGTTGTGATCGTGTGGTTGGGCAGACTATATAACCATTTCTTAGCACTATCCTTAAGAGCAAAATTAATCAGCCTAAGTTTAATAGCATCATCTGATAATTGATGTATTCTCGTGGTATCATATACTTCCTCAAATTTTCTAATAAAAATATATGCATCTTCATTATCAGGGAATTTAGGGAGCATATTAATGATTTGAGATTTAATTTTAAAAGTTGTTGCATTGGTTTGGAGAAGTTTGATACAAGATGGTTGGGCTGATCCAACAGGATAGCAAAAATCTTTTAGGACCTGAGATTGATTGACTTCACTCATTGTGGACTCAGAATTTTTTTGGATTAGGGTAGGGTTTGAATTAATTCTCATTAAACGACCAGATTTTCTTTTTCAAGTTGCAATCTTGTGAGATTTTTAATGATTTTTTTTTGTTAGAAGAAAGAAGAGAAAGGAGAGATAGATGAGAAGAAAATTCTAAAGATGAGAGTTTAAGGAGTCCTAAATCGAGAGACGATAGAGAAGAGTATTTTAATTAGGATTAATGGTTGTAGGTTAGTAATCAAGTTATGCAGACAATCCTAGCTAAGGGTAACCTTAGATCTATACAGCTCTTAACTGCCAAGGTTGCCTTTGAGCACTCCAGATAAAAGACTAGCCACTCAACTGGTCAGGTAAGTATAAGGATGGTAGAGATCTCCCCATTACTTTTCTTAGACACAAACTGAGTTGGCCAGATAAACTAACAGAATCAATTAAATAACCATTTTCCTTAAGGATGTAGTCTCTGAACTACTTTCTTAGGCACCAGTCAAACTGACTAACCCTAATTCGGTCCAACTCTTTGGATCCCTTATCCTATTGAGCTCAAGAGTCCTTAGGGGCCAACATCTAATTAATTTTAAGTTAAGGTTTAGGTCAATGCAATATGCAAAATGGTGGTTTGTGGATCAAAAAAGGGTGATGAAATCCCCACCTAATCTTATTTAGGATTTATGCCCTTAAAATATTTTATGAACTTATGTAATACAAGAAGAAAAGATGATCAAATTTGATAGTTAGTCAAGAGTAAATTGATTTGTTTTACTTTTTAGATTTTATGATTAAGTATCTAATTCTCTAAGTAGATTATGAGGTGTCAATGTAGAGATTTTTTTTTTAAAAGAAAGTAAGTTTGACTAAGGAACTAAGCAAATTAGAAAGTAAATAAAAAGAAACTAAGAATAAGATTAAATTTTTTTTTTTCAAAAATAATCATACCTAGATCTCCAACAATGGTGCCAAAATTTGATCGCTGTCATAGGCGGTCAAGAATAAAAGCCAATTCAAACTATATAGATAGGATGAGTAGGTATCATTTTCATGAAGATTTAGGATGATTATTTTTTTTAAAAAAGAAATAAAAGAGAATTAATTGTAGAAGAATTAAAAAGAAATAAAATAGCAAGAATTCAATTATAAATATAAATTAATTTATGAAAAAAAATAAATCAGAGAAATAATCCAAAAATTTTGAATCCACAATGCAAATTAGATTTATTTTCTCTTTTTCTTATGTTGCAATATTAATTCTTATGATTAAGATATTAGCATAGCTTATCTTTAAGGAATACAGACTGTATCAGTAGATTACAGCTCGTTCTGTCAAAGTATAAATAATCTAAATTCAATTACAAGATATAAAATTTAATCTAACATACTATGATCTATCTCTCTAAAGCACGCACCATATTCAGAGATCACGGCACGTCAATAGAGGGTATAGATCGTGCAGGTTAGATTAATATCTAAAAAAATAAAAAAATATGAAATAAAAATATAATTTTATTGCATAAAAATTAAATATAAAAAAATAAAAATCTATTTATAGGCTTCATCGTATTTCTGGATTGAAGGGATTTAGCCATGCATCAAGCTCTCTAGCTCCATAATCTCCCAATATTTGATCCCTAAAGCTCATTAATTTTTTTTTCTATTTTTTTTACTTTTTTTCTAATTTTTTCATCTTCTCTACTCTTATTCTCGAACTTCCTATTTATAGATGAATTTTTCATATTTTTCTGATAGGAAAAGGAGTCCTAAAACTCTTAGAATTTGTATAATACCTTTTATATTAATTTCTAACCATCGGATCAGCTTTGGATGGCTCAGATCTACCCAAAAGTCATAGTTTTAATCCTTATCAACATCGGATTCAACCACAACCGTTCGATCGTGCTCCAAACAAATTTTCGATCGTTGATTAGTGCCTCTGATTTTCTTAACACAGTCGGGATCGATGCTGACCGTTGGATCAGACTCCAGATTCATTTTCGATCGTCGGATCATGCAAAGAGGCTTTCACCCATCGTGGACCATGCTGTGGATTGCATCCTTGATTCTGTGGATCGAGCGACCGGTCCACCATGCATCGAAGGTAATAAAAATTATTTTTTAGGATATTTTAGCTCTATTTTTGCTCTAATTTTTATCTGAAAAAATAAAAAAATATATACATTAAATTTTTTATTAATTTTTCAATATTTTGATACTTAGATTCTCAATTAAATCAACATCTATTTTTCATAAATATATTCTAATTTTATATTTTTTAAAAATTATTTATTTTTATAAGAAAATCTAATTTATTTATGAAATTAAATTTTTAAGAAGATGTTAGCATCATAAATTATCAAAAATACCTACAATAAATATAAAAATATATCACTTATCATCGGTCTTTGTTCGGTTCTTCATCTAGGTATAGTATAGTTGGTCGGTTATTTCTGACTTTTCTTTTACTTACTGAATTGTACTGACCTTCGTTGTAATTGCAGCTATGCAGTAGAGAGTGAGAGTGTCGAATATCAACATTCGTCAGCACGCTGTCAAGAAGTGGATAGCATCTGAGGTCGGGCCTTCACGCCCACCAAAGAGGCATCAAGCACTAGCTCCAGTCGGCATTTCAACGTCGGTCATGGAACCCGATGCCCTATCGGCATCGGTTCTCGAACCAATTTTGATACTGTCAGCTCTGACAGTGCTCCCTGTTGCATCGTCTGAGAAAAAGATGGCGAGAAAAACTATCGAAACAACATCAATAGTCCCACCACCTGAGGAGGTTCGGACCGAGGTAACAGAGCCCGAACAATCTGCAGCTGTGCCAGTTGCTCCTTCAATTGGGGCATAGTTAAGCTCAAGCTTCCCCTCACTTTCAAACTTGGGGCCGCCGACAACAGACCGGGGGAAAGCTCCGGTGGCATCGGTGGATGATGCAGCATCGGAGGGTCATGCGGTGCACTTCGACCTCCAAGTGCTCATCGATAAATCGACCCTGGTTAACTCTGTATTGGCCAAGCGATTGTGCCAGACGACTCTTCTTTCGACTGATCGAGAGTGCTAGAGGAAACGGTCGGTGGTCAAAATATTTTCATCTTTTCATCCGACAATTATCGAGGTAAGTCTCTTTGATAAACTTTCTTTTTTTTTTAAATAACCCGACTTATCCTCTATTTACAGTTGATCCACGATATGTCTGACCTGAAAGTCGGCTACACAAAGTTTGCCGACATTCATAGTGCTTGGAAGAATAAGATGGCAGCCGTCGATGCTGAGAAAGTGGCTGCACTTGAACAACTTAAGTCGGCAGTAGAGCGGGAAGCTAAACTTCAGGAGGAGGTTTTCTGACTAATTGACGATTTGGCATCCTCGGAGGTCGAACTTAAATTGACTCATGGGGCTATTTTGACTCTTGAGTCATAGGTCAAGAGCAAGAAGCATTCTATCCACCGGCTTCGACGAGAGCAAGACAGATGCATCAAAGAACTCAAAGCCAAACATGGACATCATCGGACCAACCTGAAAAGGTTGACACTGGCCAAAGAAGAATTATCCTCTGCTTGAGCCGATGTTGATTTGGCCAAGGTGGAAGCAGAGTTGGCAAGAAAAGCACTGGATCGGGTAGTCGAAGATTTTTGAGGTTCGAAAGAATACAAGGAAGAGATCCTCGAAAATGACTTTGCTTCGTACTGCGTCGGGTATGAAAACTGTTGAGATGTGGTCGAAAAATTATACCCGAGCTTCGACTTGAGCAACATCATCCCTGCAAGATTGGAAGACGGAGTTGTTGAAGAAGAAGCTACTCCGGCTCAAGAAAAAGCACCGCTGAGCCCGAAATCGTTCAGGTCGACGATGCTATACCTGAGCAAAGGAACAAGAACGATAACAAAGCTTAGTCGGTGTATTCTCTTTTTTGTTTCTGTAATCTGATACTTGTAGTCGGACTTCGGTCTAATTTTGTAATTGCTTTTTGACAGTAAATAAAAATATTCTCCTTCTAAGTTTAGGCTCTTGTTTTACTTGTTCACAATGCTTGCAATGTAGAATAACCATCGAATATTAATCGGTGATCCGATCATTCGATAGGACTTGTAGAATGTCCATCAGTCGTGTAGTCATTTTGACGTACTTAATAGAAATTAAGAAAATGATTATAGGTCGAATATTCCTTGCCCGATATTTGGTCGGATTTGTACGTCAAATTATCTGATAATCAGTGGCAAGCCAAATATCCCTCGACTGGCTGTTGTCTAGTTGGTATAATTTCAGTCTAACCTTGGTCATTTTGGCATTTTTCATTCTGCTTAGTTGGGACTAAATCGATATATTAGGCTTTCGACGATAGTCAGCTTCTACAATGGAAAGCTAACATTGAGAACTGAAGTATAATCAGCGATTCGGCTTTTACAGTGAAAGCTTGTGTAGTCGATGTTGATTGAGATTACAGTCGGTATGTCGATTTTTGTATGAGAATCAAAATACAGTCATCACCAAAGCAGTTGTTCTTCGATTTTTATAGTGGAGGCTGAGATAAACTTCATGTCAAAGTACAGTAGATGGCTCGGCTTTGGCAATGGAAGCTGACATATAGTTAATAATTGAGAAAACTTGTCAAAGACTTGTGATTCTGAAATTCTAATTGTATTTTAAATAATGTATATATCGATGACTTTATTGATAATACATCTTCAGATTATCGGTATTCCATGTTCAGAGAATCGCTGACCCTTCGAGAGTTTCTAGCCGATATGCGCCAGATTTAAGAGTTTCGGATATTTTGTAAGGTCCTTCCTAGTTCGGAGATAATTTTTCTTGATTCAAGGGTTTTGAAACTTCTGCTTTTCTTAAGATCAAATCTTTCGATCGAAAGAACTTCGGCTTGACTCTTGCGTTGTAATATCGGACTATCCTTTGTCGATATGTAGCCATCCGATCTTGAGCTTACTGTCAGAGTTTTGGAAGGAGATCTAAGTTGGCTCTTCGACATTTGGAGTTGCTCGGCTCACTATATTACTCCACTTTTGTTGATGGCAATTCGATCTCAAGTGGTATCATTGCTTCTGTCCCATTAGCTAAGTTGAAGGAAGATTTTTTAGTCGGTATGCGGGGAGTCATTCGATACGTCCATAAGATTGGATATAATTCTTCTACCCAGAAGCCTTTAGCTTCATTCAGTTGGATTTTTAGCCCATATAGGATTGTTCGATTGGTTACTTTCACCTCGCCATTTGACTGTGGATGGCCGACCGACGTGAGTTTGTGCATAATGTGGAACTTCGCACAAAATTCTTTGAAATTTTAGTTATCAAATTATCGATCATTATCGGTGATGATGATGTGTGGCACACTAAATCTGTAAATGATGAATTTCTGAATGAAGTCTTCCATCTTACTTTCAATGATTTACGTCAAAAGTTCGGCTTCTATTCATTTGATAAAGTAGTCGATGGTGATCACTATGAATTTTCTCTGACCAGATGTCGGAGAAAAAAGATCAAGTATATCAATTTTTCATTGTACGAAGAGCCATGGTGCTATAATCGACGTCAGCTGACTAGCTAGTTGATGTTGTATATTTGCATACTTTTGACATGGTTCACACTTTCGGACGAGTTCAGCTACATCTTTTTTCATAGTGGACCAATAATATCCTTATCGCAGAATTTTATAAGCTAGAGACTTGCCCCTCAAGTGATTTCTGCAAATTCCTTCGTGTACTTCTCTAAGTGCAAACTCGACATCTGTAGGTCCTAAATACTTCAGCAAGGGGAGAGAGAATGACCTTTTGTAAAGATAACCATTCATTGTTACATATTGAGAGACCGTCCATCAGAGTCGCTTAGCCTCTGAGGAGTCCGCAGGAAGGATCCCATTGGTCAGGTATTGAATGATCGGATCCATCCAGCTTGGTTCGATAGTGAGTTGCAATACCTCGATTTTATCCATACTCGACTGTTCGAGGTATCCAACAAATATCCGATCCAGCGAGTTGAAAGCGATAGTAGCCAGTCGTGAAAGTATGTTGGCTCAAGCATTTTCGATTCTGGGAATGCGAAAGATCTCGAAATATTTTAAGCTTGTCGTAAAATCTTTCACCTTTTGAAGGTACTTCATCATAATGGGGTTGCAGGCCTCAAATTCATCCTTGATCTGTCCAGCAATCAGTTGTGAGTTGGTGAAGACCTTCAAACTATCGATCTCAAACTCTTTGGCTATCTTCAAGCCGATCAAAAGTGCTTCATGTTCAGCTTGATTATTTGAGACTTTAAAGTTGAACCGAAGGGCGTACTCGGTGACTACCCCTTTAAAATTCATGAGTATGAGGCCAGCTCCACTATCTTATGTATTAGATGCTCATTAATATGCAGCACCAAGATCGATTTTAAGTCAGGTTTGGGAGTCATAGTCTCTTTTGTTGCATTGTCATCTGTATCTTCTGACTTATTATCGAATATAGTATATTCAGCGATAAAATTGGCTAGGTCTTGTGCCTTCATGGATGGTCATCGATAATATTGAATGTCGAACTCATCAAGCTTCATTGCCCACTTTGCCATCCGACCTGATGTGTCAGGTCGATGTAAGATTACTTTCAACGGCTGATTTATCAGAACTACAATTAGATGGATTTGAAAGTATGGACGAAGTCGTGTGCCGATATGATTAGGACGTAGATCATTTTCTCCGCCCTTGAGTATCAGACTTCGACATTGTGAAGTACTTTACTGGTGTAGTAGATTGATCGATGGATTCGATTCTCATCCTCTTGGACAAGCACTGAACTAACTGCTTCTGCTGAAGTTGCCAAATAGAGATACAATATCTCTCCGACCCTTGATTTTGTGAGCAAAGATGGAGAAGCCAAGTATTATTTCAGATCTTCGAAGGTTGTCGGCATTCATCCGATTGTGAGAAATCCTTCATCTGTCGTAAAGCTTTGAAAAATGACAAGCATCTCTCGACTGACCTAAAAATAAATTGGCTGAGTGCAGCAATCCTTCCATTGAGTTGCTGTATCTCTTTCTTTGAACTCGGACGCTTCATGTTGATAATGGCTTTGATTTTTTCGAGATTAACCTCGATTCTTCATTGTGAGCTGAAGAATTTTCTGGAGGTTACCCCAAATGCACACTTAGTCGGGTTTAATTTCATCTGATGCCGTCAGAGTATGTCGAAAGCTTCCTTCATATTTTGAACATGATCTAAAGTTTGAAAACTCTTCACCAGCATGTCGTCCACATAAACTTCTATATTTCATCTGATCTGTGCCTTGAAGATCTTGTTGACGAGCCGTTGATAGATGGCACGAGTATTTTTTAGACCGAAAGGCATTACTTTATAGCAATATATGTCTTTGTCGGTCATAATAGTCGTGTGCTCTTCATCTTCTGGTGCCATGCGGATTTGATTATATCCAGCAAAGGCATCCAAGAAACTCAAAAGTTGGTGGCCAGGAGTCGCATCAATCAATTGGTCAATCTTTGACAATAAAAAGTTGTCCTTCGGACAAGCTACATTCAGATCAGTATAGTCGATGCAGATCTTTTACTTTTCATTGGCTTTTCTTACCATTACCATATTGACAAGTCAGTCGGAATATGTAGCTTCTCTGATGAAGCCTACTGCGAGGAGTTTGTCGACTTCTTCATCAATGGCCTTTTGTCTTTCAGGTGCAAAAGGTCACTTCTTCTGTCTCACCGGCTTAACATTTGGGTTGATGTTAAGTCGGTGAGTTATTATTTTTGAAAGAATCCTGAACATGTTGGTGGCTGACCAAGCTAAAATATCAGCATTGGCTCTGAGTAATTTTATTAGTTGTTGCCGCTCTGAGTCAGATAATTGTGATCCAATTCGGACCATTTTCTCAAGATCTTCTTCTTTTAACAGGACGAAAATCAGTTGTTCTGTCGGTTCACCCCTCTCTTGATTTTCTTTATGATCCAATTTGTCAATAGACAAAGAGTCTTCAGGTTTATTATTTTGGATGGAGACAAGAAAGCAATGTTGGATGAGTTGTTGATCTTCACGTATCTCTCCGACTTCATATCTTATCAGAAATCAGACTAACAAATGATATGTCAAAACCACTACTCTCAGAGCATTAAGCTCAGGTCATCCGAGTACGGTATTATAAATCAAAGGTACTCGAACCACCATGAATGTTATGAAAATAGTACTCTGTTGTGGTTCAGTCCCAGCAGTTAAGAGGAGAAAAATTTCTCCCTCCACTGTGACAGCATCTCTTGTGAAGCCGATCAGTGGCGTCGAGATTCTTCTGAGTCGGTCAGTCGACAGTCGCATTCGAAAGAAAGTCAAATAAAACAAAACATCAGTTGAACTTTCATTATCTACAAGGATTCTTTTTACGTCATAGTTCGCTATTGTTGCTGAAACAACAACAATATCATCATGGAGAGTCTGAATTCTCCAAACATCTTCTTTTGAAAAAGTTATTACATTATTGAGTCGTTGTCGCTTTGCCGACTTATCTTCGAAAGTTGCCCTGCCGTCCAGTCATCTGGAGATCATGTTGATCACTCCTACAGTCGGTTGATTATTTATAGCTTCCTCAATTTGCAGTTGAGGTCATCAATCAGCAGGAAGTTGAGTCGGCGGATCTCTCCGATATTTTTTGAGGTAGCCTCATCAAATCAGGGCTTATATCTCATCCCTGAGCTGAATACATTATTCGATATCATGACCATGATTATGATGGAACCGACAATACTTCTTTCGATTGCGGCTTCTCGATAACGCTTTTATCAATGGGGACCCTACCATAACCCAGCCTTGGACTCCAACATCGGGGTGAAGCTTGCGTATTGGATGGTGGCCGAATTGATTCGGTCAGAGCTCCTCCCTTCTTCAGTTTTTTCTTCTTTTGACTTTTGCCTTCTGTCTGGCATCGATCAGAAGCTCCTTCGTCTGTGCGCATATATTTATATGCATACTCCAAAAGTTTGGCATAAGTCTGAGGGAGAGTCTTGTCCAAAGAATATGAGAATCAAGATCTCCTCAGATCTCTTTTCATGATCGAGATAGTCATATTTTTATTGAGGTCTTTGACCTCCAGCGTGGCTGTATTGAAACGAGCCATGAAATCTTGAAGTGTTTCAATCTCTCCTTGCTTAATTGAGAAGAGACTATCAGAAGTTCGTGGTGGCCTTCGACTGATGCTGAAGTAAGCCACGAAAGAATGTTCTAGCTGTTCGAAAGAATATATGCTTTCCGACTGAAGCTCGAAGTACCAAACTCGAGCAGCTTTTCGAAGCATTACCGGAAAGTCGATGTATAAGAGGACGTCGGTCGTCCCCTAAATCATCATGAGAGTCTTGTAGCTCTCAAGATGATCGATTGGGTTGGTGGATCCGTCATATGGCTCTACCTAAGGCATCTTAAACCGAGATAGGATCGATTGATCCAAGATGTGCTGAGAAAGCGGTTGGATGGTGTGAAAGTCGTAGTTGTTGAAGGACTTCCGACCTTTCACTTGAAGCTGAGCGAGTTGACGATTGATCTCTTGAAATTTACGTTCATAATCATCGAATCGCTGTAGAAAAACTCTAGAGGTTGACCTCCCGATGAATTAGAGGGAGAAGCAGATGGTGTTCACGGTCACTTTTTTTTCCTTGCTTGATCCAACTGAGAAGGAGAGGGATGCTATGAATAGTGGGTGGCATGTCGAAAGCACCGTAAGTACCGTTGCTCGTCTCGATGAGAGAGCCAAGATGATTGCTTTGGTGAAGGAGACTGCCGTGGATGACGGCGGCTATGCCTGGATGGCACCGAATGCGCCACCGATTACTCTACCGACGGCTGTGGTTGCTGGGTCTGCTGCTGCTGGAGGCTTCTGACCGTCTCCGTAAGAACATTCATTTGCTGCATGATTGTAGCAATCTGGATGTCCGTGGTGACCACAGGTCGCGGAGAACTGGGCTCTGCTACCGGAGGTAGGGGAGGAGTCTCTTCCTGACGAAAAGAGTGTCTCACCGATCCAATTGCTGTTGACCATTGAGCTCTGATTTTCATCATTGCAAATTGTCTTCCCCCTACCAGGCACGTCAATCTGTTGCGGCCAACTCTCCATCGCCTGTCATCGAGAACGAACATCTGCAAAACAGCATCCACGCAGACCAAATTTGTGTTCGACAGGAACCCTCCAATGCCTAAGTCAGAGAGAAAAATTGATGAACAGAAGTTGAATATAAACAGTGACAGAGTTTTGACCCCACATTGGCTTACCAACCCCATGTTTCTTACCTCCTTTTATAGATAAGGTTTTCATAACTATCGGACGTGGTCTCGTATTTTATGGCACTAAATCATCAGACTATAATCACGTAGTGGATCGTTAATTCTCACTGATCATGTCATGATATGCGATCGGTAATCGTTCGTGATGGTTATGGTATATTTGGGTTGACTGACTGACCATATGTCAGTAGAATCCATGAGTGACCGTCGGATAGTAGTTTCATTATGCTGATGGTCTAAGTCATCTGCTGTCGATCAGTAGTAGTCGAATCATTAGTCGATCAGCTGGCAATAGGTCGGTGCGGTTCACTCAGTTGGTTGATGAAGAGTCGCAATCGCATAATCAGCCGATGTAGAATCGGGCGGGGTTGTATGTCTGGTCGGTTGGTTGACCTGAGTCGGGGGTCGATTGACTTATCCCAACACCCTTCATTGTCTCTTTAACTATCATCACCTTCTTCAATACTATCTTCTTTCTCATGTTTACTTTCAACTATTTCATCATCACTTGATTCAACTTCATTATCAGCATTATTGTTACTCTGATTTAACTCACTGTTAGGTACATTTGGAACTTGAGTGACAGCCAATTGATTTAACTCACTGTTAGGTACAATCAGAACTTGAGACTAAAATGGTAACTCCAACAATTTCTTTGTCCTCAACGCCTCCTATTTTCAGGAACCTATTTTTTTACTAGACTGTATATAAATATCAATTCATTTCCTACCTTCATAACAAGCCAATATCTCCATATAGTTCTTATCATCTTTAAGGGATCTAATACCAATTTGAATTGGTCTATGTGGCAGCAAGTAGAACAACTCATCCTTCTTCACATAACCAAAATTTTCTACAACTCCCTCAATCTCACAAAAGGAAGCATAATCTTTGTCAAATTCATAGTAAAATCCTAACTTTTCATCTACATATCTCTTGCGGGGCATATCAACAAATCGTCCTGTATGATAAATTTGAAAAGACACGACATTCAGATCTGTCATTTCTGTATGAACAGCAAAACAAAAATTATTGTTCCTATAGTCCACAGTTGTAAATCTTAAATTATCTTCTTAGACACAGGTTGGGATCACAATGGTATAACAATAACAATAAACAAAAGGATGAAAAATATGTAAAGCACTAACGGAATATTATATCAGTCAGGCTACGATACAATTTTAAAATCTTAATTTTTAAATAAAATATTAAAAGCACGAACAAAAAAATAAATGATTAAATAGGATGGACATTCATGAAATATAAAACGACGAAGAAGCAAAAATCAAAGACAACGCTATTTTATTGCACTAAGATGCAAGAACACATACTTGCGAGAAATGAAAAATCTCATTGTTGAAATTGTTTATATTTTTGAACCAAAACGAGATATAGATTACAGCAATCCTCTCTTCATTGTCGTCCGAAATCAATCCACATAGCGAATACGTCCAGAGAAATGAGTGGATTCTATGGATGGGCAGAGCAAAAGAAATGAAGCGACCCTCCGAACATGCGAAAGAAGAAAAGATCAAAATATCTGATCGTACACTTACGTGACTCTCCATTATCCACGTCACGACTAAAGTGGGATTAGAATATACCAACATTGCAAAAATAATATCACGTAATCGTCGGTGGAAATCTCAAACCCAATTTGGGTCGGTGGAAAGGTAAATTGCAATGTGCTTAAATTTTAAGCGTAGGAAATATCTATAAAATTAATAAAAATATTAAAAATATATTTATTAATTATTTTTTTTTTAATTTAAAACTTTGAAGCCCTCTTTACTCCCGTCTGTTTGATGCAAAATTATAATTTTAAAATATTTTTTAATAATAAATAAAAACGCCGACTCACTGGCGTCGGCATAATATAATAATATAATAAAAACTATATGGGAAACTTAGCACCGAGAACGGCATGCTTTAGACGGAAGCCATCTTTCGAAACAACGCATCCTCCCTTTCCTTCCCGCCTTGGCGTCTGGCTTATAGGAGGTCGGAGACCGCAACACCCCCAGCCGCAAACCCTAAAACCCAGACTTGCTGAACTTTTCTCTCTCCTTGTGGAGAACCGATCCCATCTTCGTTCGGCTTCCGAAAGAATTCCTCCGCCTTAAGCTCAGTTCTATGGAGGGCGTCCAAATCCTCTCCGTCTCCGACCTCCTCCGCGTCTCTCGCCCTCTCACAGGCGCGGCCTCCCTCCGCTCCTCCTCTTCTTCCTCTCCTCCATCCAAAAGATCCAAGCTCCAGTCCATCCAAGAAAACCCGCCTGATGCCCCTCTCCTCCTCTCCGATCCTAACCCTAACCCGAGAATCTTTTCGCCTCTCAAGCGCCCCGTTCTTTTAATTGGCATCATCGACCTATTTCGTGAGGATGTTGATCATTGCTGCATGTCTAGAAACCAATGCCTCTCCTTTTCCGATGGTTCCTCTAGGATTTGCTGCTCCGTTCTTGACTTGGACCTCGAGATCATCGGCCGCGAGGTCCATGTTCTGGCCTGGAACTTCGTTCCTTTTAAAGACAAGAAAGGAGGAGTCTTGGAGGTGATCCGATGGAGCCTTCCAGCATCTGAAGCGGCATTGGAGCTGGCTGCCTCATTGTCAATTCCATCAACTTCTTCATCCCAGGATACCAATTTGATTTCGCGTTCACGTGCCTTTGGTATACTGAGATCAATCAGCCCGGTCTTCAGCGTGCCTTGTGCTAAGCAGAGTCGTGATCAGAAGAACAGTCCTTGTGGGAATTTATTTGATGCTGGGGATTCCATTGGGTTCCTTGCTGATGTGCTTACTTGCTCGTGCGAGCTTTGTTGCAACTCTTCATCAATAGCTGATTGTCACAGCTCCGTCAAAGAAAATACTTGCCATTCTTTCACCAAGTCCATGTTTGTATACTTCCTAACGCCTACTTCTTGGTGGCGCCCAGTGCTCTGCAAACTGATTGGAAAGTTAATTATTGTCTCAGGATTGAAGAAAAAGTTAATCTTTGTTGGAGGAAAAGAATCATATGTAATGTTCGTGACGACTGTGAAATCTGTTGTATCATTGCCCCAGTTTCCTATGAAAGTTAAGCCCCTGATTGGAAGACCAATGAGTCCTAGTGGTGGAGTATATAAAGGTGTTGTTACTGGGGTTTACATGCAAGGAATGGCGGTGGAGTTGGATGGGAAGGTCTGGCTTTTAGTTACTGATCCACAACTTGCACCACAGCATTGCCTCAGAGTTGGTGCCGTTGTGCGTTTCATCTCCTTCTCTCAAAGTGGTTAATTTATCATCATGTGTTTGAAGACAATGAGTATCATCTTTTTTATATTTCAGTTTTTGGTTAATGTTATAAATGTGCTTTATTGTTGTTCTTTTAAATTTTTGCTTTAAGTAATTATGCTTCTTATATCACTATTTCGTCTATTAGTTTAATTGTTTGTTAATTATTTTAACTTATGTATTTTATTGAACAGTTATTGCTGTCTTTGATTGTAGGTTTCTGTTCAGAATTTTCATTGGGTACATCCCAAGTTTTCTTGGACCAGGATGCTTCTGCTTGGGACTTGCACTAGAACAAGCATTGACATTGAGTCTTTCTCACTGTCTGAAACGAGGTAATAGCCGCTGATTTATGTTGTTCAAGCCTTTTCCTTTGCTTTGGTATGTTGATATTGTCATTGTACAATGTTTTTGTTCTTTTTTCATCTTCCAAATTCAAGCTGTCGTTCTAGGAGTCAGAGTCAGAGTCTTCTGGGGAAGCTTATTGATTCTCTGACATTTTCTGCCAGATTCTGGTAGGGTACTGATATGAGATTATTATTTTCCTGATAAACATCCTAAGTTTTACTAGTTATACTGTTTATGTGCAGTTAACTCATTCATCTATTTTGCTTGATGTTAGGGTATTGCTTTTGATCTCATGCTTTAAGAGAAAATTTGCAATGATCTTTTCTGACAAGGAGATTTTGGGTTCAAAAAATGTAACTAGCTTTCTTGTATACATTCTCATTGGTTTCTCGTGTTATTTTTGCATGCTATTTGCTATCAAGTTTTTGGTAAGCTGACCGTTATTACCTGCAAGGTGTTACCAGAAGGAAGGATTGGTTCAGACCTATGCTTCTAATTATTTGCCTTCAAATGCCTTCCAGTCTCAGGTGATTTGGTTTGTTCAGTATGGGTCAAGATGGTAGTTTCAAGTTGTCATTGTTGTATATGTAATTATTCCATTTTATGCGTTTACATCATCTGCAAATCCTCCTCATTTTGTATATGCTTAATTTGTGGTATCCCATCCCATTTGAGAATGGTGGTCCATCCACCTTGCATAAATGCGTCATTTGGATGGAACCATTGAATTTTAAACCATGTTTTTGCTTAAATCATGGTTCTTCAGCCTAGCCTAGTATGTGGGTGGTATTCACCTCACACATGTTTGACTGGAACTGTTGATTTCTGCCCACATCAATAAATTGTTATATATTCTGCTGTTCATTGATATTAGAAAGTTATTTTTTCAGGGAGTCTTCTTAAATTCTGGATAATGCTTCATGTTTTTGTGTGATGCATGAGTTATTCTGACAATATTTCTTGTTGCAGCATGGGATGTTCATGAACTTCTGTAAGCATGACCAGTGTCCTTGTAGAAGTGAATCAAGCCTAGAACCCCTTAAATTGGTAACTATGTTTTCTAGAATTTGAGTCAAGTGAGGGAGTTGTTTGGAGCTCATTTATTATTTATTGACATGATATTCAATGAGCAGGCAATACCTATATCTAATTTCATCAGCAGATGTGAAGCAAAATGGGTAATGATGCTATCACAAAAACAGCAGGTCACAGAAATTGTTGGGAGGAAACACTGTTTGGACCATTTCATTTGTGAGGGAATATCAAACTGCTGTATGATAAGGAGAATTATATCAAGTGAAGATCTAGGGTTTGTTCTGATGGGAGCACTCAAGGTTTGTAGTAATGCAGTAATGAATTGTTAATTATGAACTAACCTCTTCTGTCAGTCACATTGCATGTTAAAATAGGAAACAGTGATTTCTGCTGAATTTCACATAAAAAGTTATGGAACCCTAAGTGAAGTCCTTGAAGTCTGACTTTTGAAAACATATTTGTTCTATTCACTTACTGCTTTTTTTTTTTTGCTGGCCAAGATAATTTTCTTGTCCTCTGTAAAGGGGAAACATACATTTCGTATATGTTTTTATTGCTGAGCTGAGTGTGAGGTTTATTATTGTTATATGAATATATTTACACATGGTACAATTTATTATCTGCTGACATTTTGGTGGAAAGCTTGTCATTGATTGATCAACTGCTGATTTCCAGGAATTAGCTGTCTGTGCTCCTTCTGGATGAAGTCATGTTAATTTATGAGACGAAAGCATGCTTGAATGCTATCTTGAAATTACCAAACAGACTGTTTATATATAAACACTTTAAATTTTTAAAGCTGAGGCTTTGGAAACATAAATGAAAAGTTGACTGGGGTATTATCATTGTGAGCAATTGTAATTAAATAAGGATTTACCCCTCAAACAATTTCCCTAGTCTGTTTTGTATTTGGATGTGTCTAATTTCATATTTATTTTTGAATGCTTTGTCATATATACTTAATGGTTTAAACTTGATATTCAGAACTCTATTTCTCATCTTTAGTTGCATCACTGATCTATTTGGATTTAATCCGGTATTTCATAGCCATATTTGACTTTATTGGAGAGCCTGATTTAGTAGCAAACATAAACTCAGACCGTGATTTTGGATTTCAGCTTCCAATGCCTAAATCAGGGGAAATTAGTTTGGTAGGGTAAATTAAGGGAGGCCAGTGAATTTCACCTATATGGTTAATCCTGTAAGTTGATGAGAAACTGATTGCAATTTTCTTCATGATGTTCAGTGAGCAAGATTTTTACTTTCAGCCAAGATTGATGCAAAATTGACCAAAATTTTCGGTTTTAATCAGTTTTGGCAGTTTTATCCAATTCAATAGTTTTGGTGGAAACCATCTGAAACTTTTTTTTTCTAATTTTTGAGTTTAACAAACACATATGTTTAATATTTTCTTTAGAAAGCCTTGCATATTTATATGATTATTCTTCTTTTCGTGCTTCAATTTTTTTTTGTCTTTTTTAGAATTAGAAAGAAATATTAAAATTGAAGTAATGAAATAAACTGGCTTTTTAGATGGATTTTTTCTTTGATGGATTATAGAAATGAGATAAAATTAAAAAAAAAAAAAAAAAGCTTAGATGGGCGTCATGTCCTCAACCTAAGCACGAGCTGAGGGATGTGACAACCTGCTGCATGATTATGCAAGGTGACAACTTGTGAGATAACAGAAATATATTTCAACTAATAATAATTCAATGATAGAAGCAGGATGATAAATCGCAAAACACAATAATTTTTACCCAAACTTGAATTTACCACATTCCAATTCCCAAAACATACACAAGTTATATATTCGGGTAAATCCACAATTCAGTTAGCATAGCCACTTTGCATGTTCATTAAGGGGCCCATATTGTTTTACAAAGCAATTGTATCAAGGAGGGTTTCAAACAAAACTATAAAGGTTGGTTTGACCAAACTAAGTCGAGGCCTCACTCTAAGTGCACAATTGAACCTCTACCTGCCCCCTTCCTACACCTCAGGCTCTGTGAAAGGAAAGAAACTGAAAGATTGGGCTGAAAGATCATTAAGCAACCAAAAACCATATCTAGAGGGATCAAGAAATCACGGTATAAAAGCTTATCAGTATCTCATATATAATTATTTGGAAATAATAATGTTATATAAACTATTTTCTTACGTAAAATTCCACACGCAATTTCAGAAGCAGCTTACTGTTTTTCAAATCCATTTTTTGATAACTCATCAGTCTGCAAGACTGTGACCGCATTAGCCCTATGACAGGGCCCGGAATACCACATCAAATCCCTATGGAGTAGATCCATTGTTCTGCATTTAATCTCTGTGCGGAGTAGCTCCATGATACTGCATTTAACACTTGTACGGTAGGTCCACTATAATCAAGTTCTAGAATGATCAATGTGCCAGCATATAATACCCGTCGGTGGAATCTACCACATAGCCAGACTGTGAGTCCAAAGCAAGCACGCAAATCCAATTAGTTCGCAATATCACTTCTCTTCCGTTTTGATAGATAGTTCAGCAGTTTATAAAATTTTCAAGTATATGAGTATCAAAAAGAGCTTCAAATATTTAACATACGTGCATTGTTTCCAAAGCATCCTAGCACTTTCAAAATGCAACATTGAAATTTATGCAGGACTTTCACTTGATTCTAGTATTTTCTGTAAATATGGCAATAGACTCTAAATACATATACATGTGAGTTTCAAAGATGTCTAAGAGTTTCAATAACAAGATAATCTCTTGCGTGATCCAATTTACTTATAAATAAGGAATACATGACAAAATACACAATTTTCAAAATATTTTATAATAGTTTTCATAAACAAACAATTTTTAGATATTTGTGATTAAAAATACTTTAGTTAGGTTAAGGTCACCATAGTCAAGTCCAATTATTCCAGAATTATTCCTCCAAGTTCTAATAACCCATAATATAGTTATATTAAGATGGGAATGATTTCTAAAATCAAGTTCTCAATTAACTTTAATTTATTTCTAGGAATCTAGAGGTATTAACATAGGCCATTCTTGGCCTAAAACAAAGCCTACAATTATTCAATACTAAAAGCCCTTCTTAGACGAACCTAGAACTGTCTAAAATTAATCTAAATGTGTGATCATAATTTTTATACTTGTTCTTAAAATTGATGCTGTTTAATCGTAAATGTTGGGATTAAAGTGGCTGTTACCTCAGTAATCAAGTAGGGGAAGCATGCTACAACCCTCTTGCTTCCTTTGCAAAGAGCAAGAGATTGTGTGGGAAAATGGGAGAATGAGAGAGAGAGAGAGAGAGAGAGAGAGTAGGAAGTGAGTGAGGGAAGGAGGGGGGAAGGAGGGATAGTGAGGACCCTTCCCACCTGGTTGCCCCACCCATAGGGGCGGAAGAGAGAGAGAGAGAGAGAGAGAGAGAAGGTGGGGGCCAGTGGGGAGAGGCCACAATCCCTTTCCCTTTACTCTTCTTTTTTCTTGTTCTTCTTTGTTCATAAAGAGAGAGATGGGAAAGGCAGGTGAGGTGGTCGTCGGATGGCAGTGATGCAGTTGTGAGCAAGCATAGGTGGTGGTGGCTCTTGGTTGGTAAGAAAAGAAGAAGAAACTAACAAGAGGAGAAGAGAAAATAAAAGAGAAAAGGGAAGAGGAGACTGGTTAGTGGACAATGATTGTATGGTGAAAGACACAGGTGATGGCTTGATGATAGAGAGGAGGAGATGGGGAAAGCTTGGGGTCTCATTGAGGAGTTATGGGAAGAGAGCACAGAGGAGAGTGTCGGGGTTAAGGCGGCTTGGATTGGGAAGGGATCGGGAGAGGTTGAGGCAGTTCCCATCATAGTTTGACCTAGGTTGGCTCATGGGCTAGGTTGGCCAAGGCCATCATAATGAACTTTTGGGGCTTATTTGAGTTACATTAAAAATGAAGAGAAATTCTTTATGCACCACAGGTGGTGTAGAAAATCCGAAGTGGAGCGCACCACCTTGTCCGATTGGTCCACATAGTCACGCTTTCTAGCACGTATTTAATGTCTGCAGTTTTATTTTTTTATTTAAAATTTTGAATGACGAAAATGCCTCTATTTTTTAAAAAAATTATGACATCCTATGTCTATATTATGACATTCTGCGTCCAGAAAGTCATAATTTTTGTTCACAGGATGTCATAATATAACGCAAAATGTCATAATATACACAGGATGTCATAATTTTTTTTTAAAAAACAAAGGCATTTTTGTCATTCAAAATTCTCAAACGAAAAAGTAACGCTGTAGGCATTAAATACGTGTTGGAAAGTGGTTGGATAAAAATGCCCTTTTTATATTATGATATCCTGTGCCATATTATGATATTTTGGACCATATTATGATATTTTGTATGTAGGAAGCCATAATTTGATGCAAGATGTCATAATATGCACAGAATGTCATAATTTCTTGAGCCATATTATGACATCCTGCGTATAGAAAGTCATAATATGTCACAGGATGTCATAATTTTTTTTAAAGGGTAGGATTATCTTCGTCATACAAAATTTTTAAATGAAAAAGTAAAACTGTAGGCATTAAATGCGCGTTGAAAAGCGGTGGCTATGTGGATCAATCACATAAAGCGGTGCGCTTCATGTTGGATTTTCTACACTTCCTGTGGTGCACAAAGAATTTCTTTAAAAATGAAAGAGGAGCATGCTTAGAGGGGTGACTAAAGTGGCATATGCTTAGATTGGTTTCTCTTGCTTAGGTGGATTGTTGTGGTATTGAATAGGTATATGTAATTCATTCGATGCTCTTATGTACTTGTTTTGCTAGTATACTGGATAGAGTGATGTTTAGTATTTATACTCAATCAATTAATGCATTATTATATATTTAAGGAATTAAACTTCAATACAATTTGGTTTATGCCTAAAACTACCCAAACTGATGTGGAAAAACTTGCTTTGATTTTTTTTTTTTTTTGATTTTTGTGGTTTTCTGATCTCTGTTACTTGAACTCAAAAACTTGGAGCAAGATTGCAGAAACTGAAGTTCTATCTAGGGGATTGAAACCGAAACAAGTTTTCAAATGTCGAATGGAGAATATAGACGCTTGAAAGGGGAGATAGAGCTACGGAGGTCAATACTATCGTGAAAAAGATTGTATTGTATGCTTGAATAGAGAACAGGGGTTGGTTCAAATGAATTAGCAAAGTGGATCCATAAAGCCAGTTATTGGATGCTTGACGTATTCCACATAAATAAGTTGAATTGTTTTCTCGTACATTATTGTGCCTTGTCATGTGAATCATGATGGATCATGATGCATTATCGTACCATACGGGATGTGTTTGTTTATAGGTAAGACTTTGCGGGCAACTTGCAGTTCTGTTCATTTTTTTCCAAACTTGTCATCTAAACATGTTGCTAGAGGTTTGATTCCTTTTTTTGACAAATTACTATAGAGTTGTCTCTCTCCAGTGTTGTCAAGTTGTGAATCTTTTACCAGTCTCTCCATATCCTGCTTATTGAAGTTTTCTCATTATGTTCATATTTTATTTGTTGAAGTTTGCATGTATTTTGCAACTGCCCTTCATTGGTGCATATGTGCCATCAAGTATGTATATGTTCATATGTGCATGTGTGTACACTCATGCTATCCTCAGCTGACTTTGATGCCCACTATAGTCTATGAATCCTGGTGGACAAACCTTTCTCTATGCGGTCCAGTTCCAGGTCTGGTCAGTGGAATCTGATGATGCAAGAATTTTATTTTCATGGTTCTTTGTTTTATATTTTGCAAGGTGAAGCCCTAGCTCCTATATATCATTCGAAATAATTTTATTTCCCTTCATAGTTGATTGACCTTATCCATTGTTGTCTTGCTTAGTGCTCCATATTTATTTACTCTATCTGGAAATGTACTCCATCAGAGTCAGCAATTTGAAAGTATATGTGATATGTTAAACAAAAATTCAACTGTATCATCTGAAGAACGAAAGTTACATTCTGCATTTCTCATTCATTATGATTTGCACTTGTAGGCAAACTTGGAAATATTAGCACTGTACGGATGCACAAAGATGTATATATACATGAATGCATACACACAAACACACATTTTTGTCATATGGACATGCATTATATCATGTTAGTATTTTATTATGTTGATTTTTTGCAATTAGGTGTCTCCCTCTTCAGGGAGGTTACAATTGGTCGATGCAACAGGAAGTGTAGATGTTGTGATACCAGATTTACTATCAAATAACATTGATCAGAATATTTATGAGGTGATATGCACTTTCTCCATCTTGTGCCGAATTTCTCTTTTTCATTGTTCACTTTCATACATGTAGTTATATTGATGTTACTTGTATTCCTGATCTTCTTTCACTAATATTTCCTTCTAGATTTGGGATTTATTATGTCTCCTTCCGATATCAATTCTTTTTTCTGTTTTTGGAAAAATAATTTGAATTATAAATTAGTATGACGGCATCTTAGGTGGTTGTAGCCATACATAGGCAATAAAGGTTACTTCTGCACTATTTTTCTCTCTCCAAGTGAATGTAATTTTTTCATGCATATCTGTAATTTGATATATTTGTCTGTGGTCCAATTGATTTTTTCTTTTCAATGATTACAGTCTAAGGAGCCAATTTTACAAGGTTGCTCTCTGGTTCTTAGGGTATCAAATGTTCATGGCATGACCAAATTGTTATAAGACATGGGCTTACCATTTATCTGTTACAAACACAAGTCCTTTGAATTTTGAAACCGATTGAAGAAATACAGATTCTTCAAACAGATTGAATAGGTGGGAACCGAAAATGCAAGAAAAATAAAAGAAGGATAAGAGAAAGGAAGGTTTGTAGGCTCTTGAAGGTTAATGGATATCATGGTGCTTGTTGCATGCAGGCTTCAAAGTGGCCAACACTGTTATTTGAAATATCAGCTCTCTATTTACATATCATAGTCGTTGTATAGAACCCTTATGAAAGTCTAATCCTCTAAGGATCTTGACCAATAGATTTACAGGACTGAATCACTACCTTTTAAAATTACCTAAACAGGTGTATAAAACCTTTAAAGTCTTTTACTGTTCTCTTAATGGTCGAGTCATTCCCTGTACTTAAGTCTTATTTCGTGAATGAAAACTATTTCTAACACTGTAGGTGCTGCCAACTCTATTGAAATTATGTGAATTGGATTCCTTTCACTGTTGTGCCATATTATTTGGTTTGAAATCTTATTGACTTGACTCCAAATGTATCTGACAACTGTTCCAAAGGGCCAGCTAAGGGATGGGTCTATATTTGATTAAATATTTTTTCTGTTGTTCTTGGAGAACAAACTAATGCTAGTTGTGCTGGTTGCTTTGCGTTGCAAATTCTGCAGTTATGGACCGTTACTAAGAACTAAAGCATATCATATGTCACTTTGTATTGTTTAAAGGTTGATACTTGATATGGAATGTCTACCGTACATAACTACATATTGAGCCATCATTTGGTATGCACGAACATACATATGTGAAATATTTGATGATATGCCTAATGCTACTAAGATGTGCTAGAAAAACCTATAATTTTGACATTCAGTCTACTTGAAAGCGGACAGCTATTGATTGTTCAGGTAGAATTCCGACTCTTTCTTCTAGCATCCTTAACCAATAACATATTGTAATCTCAATTAAACATAGCATGAAATCAATCCAGAAATTGACCAGCATATGATTGAATCAAAAATAATTCTAAAGCAAAGAGTGGGGCTTAACTTTCAAGGTAAATGTAACTTATGTATTTTATTTATTTTATATTAGATTAGATAAATTTAATGACTCATCATTTACATGAAACCATCATAGTGTTTAGGACTTTCATCTGTTGTGTTCAGTCAAGTCTTCATCTATTCTTTGCTCCTGCATTTCATGTTCATGATTGCTCTTTCCATGTATCGTCTTCTCTCTCACTTTTTTTTTTTTTGGACTTCCGGGTTTATACTTTCTCATTTGACATCCAAACCTGTATCAACGACTTGGTTCTTTATGGACTTTATACATTGATATTTGCACTTTGTGCATGCATCACAGGTAGATGTACCTTGCATGAATTGTTGACACACTTTGTTAGTGTTGACCTCACAAGCCCAGAGCATATTCATCCGTATATGCTGCCAAGTTCTGTAAAACCTGTGAGCTGCAGAATATTCAGTAATCTCATATGTTTCTTATGGGTTTGTTCCCTAGTGGAGAGTTCTTTGCTTGTGTTTTGATTTGGCTGATGGATTTTAGGTTGGCCACGTTGTTATATTTTATTCAGCAGCATGTGTTGACAGTAATAAACATGTTTTTTTACAGGTCAAAAGTTATAAACTTGTTTTGGAAGGTCTGCCGATGCAACTAGATCATTGGCAATATCATTTCGATGAACCACTCTTGTGCAGGAATATATTCAAGCACTTCTCTTACAAGAGAACACTGAATCAGTTGTCAGTTTATGTTCAGTTTTATCTCGGGGACACAACTTGCCTCAATGTTGCTTCCCATGTTCCTTCTTTCATGGTTGGGAGTAACAATCTCAAAAGTAGTGGCACTGAAATGTTTCATTTGTTGCTTGTAACTCACAAATTTCCTGCAAATGATAATGTATGTTTCACTATAATCTCTAAATGCATTTAGTAATCACTATACTTCATATATTCAATTTCTTCCGTTCATTACTTTATTGATGTGCTGTTGCAGTTTCAAGATGAGGTGATGTCAGACAGCTCAAGTTTGTTCGCTGATGCCTTTGTCTTTCCTTATAATCTGTATTTTCGAGAGACAAATGAAGATAGTCAACTTGCAGAAGTTATGCAAGATAATCAAAAATCAAAATCTGATTTTATTGATCACCAGAAAGACCTGACAGAAGAATGGTCTAAGCAACCCAGACTCGTTAATTCATCAAGTAGAATTCCACTTACTGCTTCAAGAAATAGCTGTCAAGATTTTGAAAGGAGACTTTGCAATATTCCTTGTTCTCATTCATTTACATTCAGAAGATCAAATCTTCATGGGTCTCTCTTACCTGGGTATCTATGTAGTGGTCATAGCAGTGCAGTGCAAGGTTTACTTGCTAACCATCCTGCTTCAAGGATTTTGTTAGAATTTAAGTCTGATAGCTTTAGCAAGTATCAGGTGTGTTTATGTTCCTATTTGTCAATCTTTTTCCCTGGCCAAAACTAACTATATTCCTAAGTTTAGCAGTTTTATAATTTCTTCAACCATAAGAAATCTCTGAACATGGTTTCTTGTATATGCCAGTTACTACGTCTAGGTGCATATTATATTCTTAAGTGTTCCAACAAAGGTCTTCTATGTTATGTAGAAGATTGCGAATGTTTGGCTCGGGGTAAAGTCCTTGTGGATTCTCAAACAAACCTGTGGAGCCTTTCCTTTTCTTTTGATGAGATTATGCAACATGAGCCAGCACAAGATAACTCTTCTGGAGTGTCTTCAGTCATAGTTGGTGGAACTACAAGTTTTCAGAATGAACTATTATTCCTACAGTCTTTGGATCAAATTCAGGGGACTTCTGATGTCCATCTGCATTTATCCGTTGGTTCAACTGAGCCAATGAAGAACGAAATGGAGGCAGTGAAACATGCGCTGACCAGGTTCCTTGCAATGTCAGGCTGCATTCTAAGTGTGTCATCATGTGTTCAGATTATGATGGGTGAGTTGATAAGGCCTTCTGGGATAACTGATCCGCAGAGCAGCAAATTGCTCCAAGGAAATCAGATATCTCTAAATGGAGACATAGAGAATGTTCACATGTATGATTGCAAATCTGGTTCTTGTATGAGCTTTCAATATGTTGCCAACGGTGACCGGTGGAGGGTTTGCAATATCTGTATTCATGTAAATGATGATCATCAGATGGTAACTTTCTGTTTGTATGCTCTCATGTCTCATCTTTCATTATGGTTAGTGATGTGATACCCTTGCTGTGTCATTTTGGCCTCACAGGTTCGGATTCGTGGTGGTATCAGCAGATGTGCCTATCCTGTTGGAATGGGACCTGGAGCCAATGCAACTTTCCATCGAGTCCTTGTCACATGGTGTGCCTCCTTTGTACTCATAATGCACTTTTGTCAGATTAACTACTGAGCTAATTTGTATTTGTTTAGAAAAGGCTTTTGAAAACCTACTATTAATATTACATTACAGGGTATCTGGTGAGGACTACATGTTTCCTAGTCTAGGAATGACCTTTCAGCACTGTAACCGGTCATCAGAATGTCAGTTTTTTAAGATACAATGTTATAAATTTGCATGTGATGCAAGACCAAAACATTAAATTACAGGATGTCATAGAATATGACTTTTGTTGACCTCAATCATCATCATCATCACCACCACCACCACCACCACCACTATTACTAGTATTATTGTTGTTATTATCATTATTATTATGGATATTGTTGTTGTTTATTGTTATTCTTATTGTTAATGCCATCATCATTGTTGTTACTATTATCACTACTTTCATCTACTTATCATTTTCTATTTTGCTTTGTCTTTTAACCTGTTCGTGATTTGTTTGATTGCATGACATTCATGTCAAAACTTAAAAGTGGCTTTCTATTTTAGAGGCACAATGTTGTACGTTGATATTCATTTGAGCAGTCTGTTATTTGGGGCCATTATTTGGTGCAATGATAAAAATGACAGGTGCAATAGCATGGGTTCGAGTCTTGGTGCAGCCACTTTATGTAAAAGAAAAATGCCAAAAGTTAGGCCTGTCCTCTGTTTGCCTCCTGGATTATCGGGAACATAACTGTGTAATGACATTTTTAGTATTAATATTTTATTACTCTATGATAGTCAACATTTATAATTCAGTAAATCAAACCTTTATCAGGATTGTCATTTTAAATCTTTATGCAATATAATCGAATTAGATTGATATCTAATTGTAAGTTTTTCTTCTTAGTTTTTAAAATCTCTGACAACCACTTTTCAGAACCTTGTTCAGTGATCTGTTCTATATTTCGAAGGTGATAAACCTGTAGGTATATTCTAGTTTTTTATGTTTTAATCTCAGGAAAATAAAACTTGCCTTTCTGCATGTATTTTTTTCTGAGAATTACTGTTTGTACTTCCTGCTTTTGTGTAAAATATTCCATTGGTGCGTATTGCATTATTGCTTACATTATCTTGCCAAAATACACTTCTAGAATTATGAGAATATGAGACATACAAAATGCATACCTAAAATGTCAAAAGAATTAAATATATGCTTGTCATTTTTTATGCAAAAACATTTTACCATAGTAAAGAACCAGATGTGTATGCACAAACTACAATGTTGAATTTGCACGTTATCTCCAAGTAGTGTTTATTAGACAAAATTACTTGGTTGTATTTTAAGATACATCGCAGTTGGGTTGAAGATATTGGTGTTTCTCCTTTTAACTGGACTTCTAAATTCCAAACATGTCTCCTGAATGCTGATAAATTTGACTCCTTGCCAGAAGCATCAAATATCTGGAGTATTTTCTTTTATTTTGGCAATTCATTGGAAAGACAAAAAATATGTTAAAGAATGCATGATTTAGCCTTTTCAAAAGCACGTGAAATTTTTTGAGATAAGTTTGCTGAGATGGATGTGTTATAAATTTTGGAAGTGTATATATATATATATATATATATATATATATATATATATATATATATATATATATATGTGTGTGTGTGTAGAAAACATGGAATTTATACTAATTGAGGATAAAATGGTGCAAATTAGATGTAATGCTATGGGCCTGTAGAATGAAGACATGAGGCTCCAGCAAGAAGAAGGGTATTGAGTTTTGTAAAGGAGTTGCAGGACCAAAGATAATAGGGAAGGAAGTTGTGAGAAGGGATGTGAGAAGGCCTACACTGATAATAAATTGCCTGGAACTGAATTGGTTTTATATGTATATTGTTGGGACTCTGGTTCTCAAGTGGAGGTGTTATCTGCCTGATCAAATTATCTATGCTTTCTTTGAGGTTTTGATGCCTATCTAACAGCACTCTTTTTTGCTTTAGGCTTAACTGACTGGCTAGGCTCTATTTTGTCTTGACTTGGCAATATCTTTCTTTTCCTTCTTTGATTACACTTGTGTAGTTGTTCATGTGTGATTTGACATCATTCTAATAATATCCTTGAAGCTTTTGCTATACTTCAGTATACTTGTTCCCTTTTCTTACTGGTTTAAATCATTCTACTCATCCTTGGCCTCCCATTGTTCATGTTTATGGTAAGGTACTTGATGCTTACCTGTTCATGAGTGTTCTATCTGAGTTTTTAGCTATTACAATTGGTTCATGGATTAATGATTGTACCCTTACTGCACTTTGAGCATTGGTACCTTGCATTTTTCATCTACCAGTTACTTTGCATTTGTCATCTATGAGAGAGGTTTTCTATTGTGTTTTTTTTTTCTTTCTCCACTGATGCCAACATCCAGAATATTTATTGTTTCTGTGCCCCTAACGATTGATATTTTAGTAGTTGAATATATACCAAGATGTCTGGGTCCCTTAGTTGACAAATGGTTGTAATTAGGAAGCTAAAAATCTACCAGTGCCGAAATTTGGATCTGGTTTTTCTCTAACCTGTCCAGACTCAAATTTCTTTCATGTCTATGGGGTCCATGCTCCATAGTTCCATAACTCTGCCTTGTGTAATAAGGATATTCTGGTGGCTTGTGTTTTCCCTAAGATTACTGCATTTTCACTAAAATTACTGCACCATACTCAATTGTTAGTTCATGTCAATAGTGGCTCCTATATATTACCATCTGATCTGATGATTGTGTTGTTAGTGTGATCATCATTAGGAGGTTTATGTATAACTTCTCCTGAGCTCTCCTATCCTTTTAAAACATGTTGCTGATTTTGCTGGGCACTGATGGTTCTAACATGCACCCTGTGCTTATAACATCAATTTTTGACTGTGGATCCAGGCAGTCAATCAGAACTTGCATTGCCAGTTTTACATGAAGGGACCGAGCCCTCTTTCTATTTTGTTATAGTCCAAGCACTATGGGAGAAACATTTTACTCATTGTAAATTTGCGACTGATAAATATCTTGTTCATTTGATTGTCACTTGGCCCACTAAGCTTCATCTGATGCTTTTACCAGATGGTGGCTTCTTCATAATCATGCTTGCTTCCATCATCTCAAGGAAGGTTTAGTTTGACTTCCTCTCTCAAATTGACAAGTTACAGGAAGATATCATGCCCACAGCTTGCAGTATGTCTCTTTCTTGAAAGTTGACGTTAACAATATATCTACCACTAATGTATAAAAATTCTGGTTCATAAAGAGCGAATACTAGGACAATGTGAAGTCTAGGAAATATGTTGAAGCTTTGCATTGCTGCCGAGGCGTCTATATAGGTTAATACATGACGCTACCTTTTGGATATTGCAATAAAGCAATAACATTCCATGTTTTGCTTGTAAATATGGTTGCCTCTTCTTTGTTTACTCATGGGATATCACCGCCCTTCTGTTTCATCTCCTGTAGAATGCTGTTATACATGTGGGTTTTAATTTTCTGTTTGTAAATCAGATCATAGATTGGGATGAAAACTATCTGCTGTTCTTCTCTCTAACTACATGCCCGTTAAATTCCAGCACTTCTAGCAGAAGGCCTGAATTGGTGTTAACCCCAATTTCTTTCATTGTGATCAACTCTATAAAAGAAGTCGATTGTCAACATGGAAAAGAAGTATTTCTACCATCATCCAGATTGAGTATGCTAGATGAGAATTTCTTGAACACATTTTCCTTAAGTTTGATCTCACAGATGAAGCAATGCGTAGACAGCAAGCTTGTTCGTTTCCGTTGCAGGGTAAGCACTAGTTTCTGCACTTAAGCAATGTGTTATTGCTTTCTAATTTCTATTGTCCATGGGTGTTTTACTCAAAATCCATTATAAGCTAGTGACTATTACTTGCTATGTTGCATACTGCAAATATTCCTGTTGTTACCAGAAGGTGAATGTTTCTTCCTTTTTGTTTTTTGTGTGGATTTTTGTATGCAGGTTGTGGCCATCCATTTTCTGGTTCTGGAAAGCCATCCCACTGGCTCGGCAAGGTTGCAATCAGGTAGACAGTTCAAGATGCCAGAAGTCAAGATCCCACTAGCTGGTTTTGTCTTGGGTAAGCTGTACACATGATGACATAAAATGCCTGGTGAACAATTAGGGCGTATTGCACAAATTTCCATCTATTTAGTCAGTTCGTTCTGCCCTATTGATTTGGGAAGGCACATATCTGTCTAAGACTCTAAGTAGGTGTTTTCACTTTTAACAGTCTAAATAATCTATTTTGACATGGTAATTAAGTCAATATTCCTTTATTTAGAAAGTTAAGAATTAAGGTAGCCTTCTCTTGGGAGGAGGCTTATGTGGGTGGCGGCTCTTGATTGTTTGAAAGAGGAAATTCTATAGCTAGGTTTGACATGATAGCAGTGCATTGCACAGGCCACTGGTAGCTGCAGCATCGCAACCACTTTTCTAGGATATTGTTTGGATGTGACAACTCAAGCTCTAGAACAAGCACAAGAAAAGAAGTGGTTGTATTATTGTGTAGAAATACTGCACAATGATTTGGCTTGTAAGGGGTTTACCTTGCTCTTTATGTCTTGTTTGATTGGTACATGGGCTTCCTCACGGTCAACAGAAGGCATTAACAATTCGGCATAGAAAGAAGAATACTAACTCATGGTTGTGGTATGAGATGGATGCATATTTTCTAATAAACCATTCTTCATTGCACAGATGATGGCTCATCCTTAAGCTGTTGTTGGGCTGATGATTGTCAAGCTGAGACGTTGCTTAGATTACATGAAACTTCTTGCCAAGCTTTCTTCTGTGGCCACAAATTTTCAGGAAGGGCAGGAAATAGAAACTCCCAACACACAATTGGTAATCAGCTCGAGAGGATTCTAAAGAAGAACCATAGAGTCATCATTAGAAATTATGGAGCTGTACCTGATTTATCCTGTTCAGATTTAACATTTTCTTTTGACTCGGATAACATATTCAGCAACTCAGAAGAGAGACTCCTCAGGTTCATCATCCTTAATGCCTGCTGCGGTTCAATTTTGGTGAGTTCTCCTTTTCCTTTCTTCCTTCTGCATTTCATATTGTACAGGTTTCATGTTTAATTAGCCATGCAACCTCAATGTCTGTTATAGAATTATGTTTTTGTTGCATAGAATTTTGTTGTCACCTGTTTACTACCATATGTATGCAATCGTGCAAGGGCTCTGCACAATGCAGTCGCAGATTGCAGATTTCAGAGAACTCTTGGGTTGAGTCGGGAGGTGAATTCACTGGTGCAAATAGATAGTGAACACTTTATCACTAGAAGACATTCATTAATGGGACAACAGTGTTCCCAGACATAATCAAGAAAATCATCTGTCATGTCCTCGATCGAAAAATCAGAATTCAAGAGCATGGCAACCACTGCATACTCACAGGGAATTGACCTTGTATGTAATGCTTTCACCTTTCAATGAATTTAACATAATTTAAGAACAATGTAATTCATATACAGGCATTGGTAACTATCAGAACAGCTAAACTCCCTGAATTAAATATTTGATGCATTCGCACAGATCAACAAAAGGCATATATAGAGTAGTTCACCCATTCTACAGCTCTGAACTACAAGTACTTGCTTATACATAGTCCTCAAGTAGCTTCAATATACAAACTAATAAAACGTGGTCTAGTCTATATTACAAACCAAGTCTCATCTCTAGTCAGCCTCCGGAAAAATAATATCATGCTAGTCTTTAAGTCCCTGAATTTGAAAAAATGAAAGTGAAAATAATGAGCTAAATAGCTTGGTAAAAGTCTCTTGTAAAAAGTTGAATCAAGCAAATACCAATAAATTCATCTCCAAAAATCATGAACAATGTAATTCATATACAGGCAATGGTATCAGAACAGCTAAACTCCCTGAATAAAGTATTTGATGCATTTGCACAGATCACCAAAAGGCATATATAGAGTAGTTCACCCATTCTACGACTCTGAACTACAAGTACTTGCTTATACAGTCCTCAAGTAGCTTTAATATACAAAGTAATAAAATGTGGTCTAGTCTATATTACAAATCTAGTCTTATCTCTAGTTGCCCTCCCGAAAAATAATATCATGCTAGTCTTAAGTCCCTGAATTTGAAAAGATGAAAGCGGAAATAATGAGCTAAATAGTTCAGTAAAAGTCTCTTGTAAAAAGTTGAGTCCAAGCAAATACAAATAAATTCATCTCCAGAGATCCATATAGTGAACTAATATATTTTTACCAAAGTAAAAAGTTTAGAATATATCCCCATAGTGAAGTAATACATTTTTTGTTGGAGTAAAGTTTACAATCCAAATTTCATATTCGGATCTATACTTATATTCAAATATTCTATCATAAGTATCAAATTTCAAATCCATTTTAAATCTACTGGTTATGTGACTACATTGCAAATATGTCCTGCAAAAGGATCAGTATATCACATATATCTCGTGGAGTAGGTCACATACCATATTTAACCTTCGCAGAGCAGGTCACAGATTGTAGCTAGGCAAACATGCGCGTGCACACACGCCACACACACGCATATCCAATTTTAAAATGTTAACTTTTACAGTTTTTGGGATTATCCAATCAGTTTCAAAAATGAAATTCTTCCAGAGGTTCAGTATTTCTAGATATGCATAATTTACAACATTTTTTGTCATGTCACCTGATTTGCAGAAGGATTTTCAACAAATAATTTTTTTTTCTGCTCAATCCAATTTATGCAAATAGAAGAAAGATTTGCTCCACAATATGTTGAAACAACGCAACTAATTAAAAGATATAATTTAATGCGCACAAATGATGAATTGAGATTATTTGAAAAATATATTTATTACTAGTAAATTGAAGAATTTAGTTCATGTAATTGAAGATATTTTCTTAATAATTAAATTTAAATTATGATAATTTACACATTATTTTGCATAAAATATTTTCAACATTTTTTTTTACGACAATTTTGACAAAAATTTCCCTCCAAGATCTAATAACCCACTAGACAAATATGTCAAGATAGGAATAATTTCTAAAATCTTCTGCATCTTTAATTATCTTTTCCTAGTTTATTTATAATAATTAATAAAGGTCCTTCTTAACCCTAAAGCAAAGTTAAACAATTATTTAATGCTAAAGACTTGTATAGTTTAAATCCAAAACTGTATAATACCAATCCAAATATTTCATCATAATTATTTCATTTATTTATTTCTAAAAATGATACTATTTAATCACAAATTAAAGGGATTAGGATGGTTATTACCTCACTAACCAGTAGGGGGTGGGGTGCTGCTAGTATCTGGAAAGGTCAAATAGTGCTGGCGGCCCCCAGAGGTTAGATCCAGCAGTGGATGGCTGGCTGCCCTGTTGTCAGGCTCTAGCATCCCTCAGGTCTAAGAAGAAGGAGAGGCAAAGGCTCTTGGCTTATCTTGGTGCTAAGAGATAGATCAATAGAGTGATGGGAAGGGGGATGGAGAGGAGAGACACAGAGAGAGGAAAGGCAGAGGCATCGAGGACTCGATAGTTGGGGGGCGGGGGGACACCTGTTAAAGGTAAGAGTGCACTGCTTGTGAGGTGGTGCCGAATTGTGACCTGGGCCATGGGCCCGGGTAGTCCACCATCATTTGCACTTGCAGGAGCAAACGTCAAGGAAGTTGGTTATACATGTTGGTAAACCACTGATTGGTGGAAATGATCTACGAATTGTATCTTCTAGTACATTTCGTTCAACATTTCTAGCCTTTACATAAGTGGTTAGTGTGAGCGATGAGTATCAAATATTTGAGCTAATTCCCTTTTTATCTCAGTTTTGCCTTCATATCTGTCTTGCCCCAGTTATTATGCGATGTGGAATAATTCTCCCAGGTGGTTGCAGCTGCACTATGTTTACTGATTGGAAATTTTTCTTCCATTTTATTTTATTTCTTTTACTTGACAGAACGTCCTGGGAAATAAACTGGATTCAGATTCTTTAAAGCAGTTGGATTCGGAGCTTCTAGAATCGCAGGCTTCAATTCAGTCATTGCAAAATGTATGGGTAAAAGAAGTTTGGGATGTAAATCCTCTGAATGAGGCTAGAAACTTGCTTCTTTGATCTGTTAATCAGGTAGCCTTTAATATTCTCTTTCAAAGGTGGAAGAAAGATAATAATGGGTGGACTGAGGTTTCGTTGCAGGCATGGTCGTAAAAATAAAGCTTTCCTGTAAAGCAGCTTTTATGTCGAACAGGACAACCATTTGCTTCTACAGTCCAATTTTGCTTTTGTCAGGGGGAAAGAAAACCTGCAATGAACATAAGATTTGAGGCTGCAAAATGGGAAAATGGAGAGTTATAATGAGTTTGTGGCTGGCCCCTTCAGTTCCGTGCCAAGAACCATCTGCAAGCAGGGTTGTGATAACCTTGTTGCCCAACAGTTTTTGCAGGTTCTCTTAGCACTTATGCCTGAGGTCATTGACTCATGAAAAGAAAAGAAAAAGGTTGAAAAATGATTTGTGGAGGTGATTGGGTTTTGATTGCCCCCATTTATTTTGTTTCATGTAGAAATTGCACTCGATCTTTTCCTGCTATTTATAATCAGACAAAGCTTGATTTCCAATATGTAAGATTTTATTTTAATCAGTAAAAGTACCTCTTCCGATGAGAGTTGGATGATAAGATGAGTCATTGCGTGTTTCAGAAAATATGGATCTAGCTTATAGCATTCGTATGAGATAAAATGTTAAATCTAGTGAGATTTTGATTTTTCTTGATGATTCTGCATAATCACAGAGTGTGCTAGGCTTGAAGATGTGAAATTTCATCTACCTCCTTGAGCAGGATGCAATTGTGGAGACCCATGGTTATCGTAGCGAAATCCAACCTCTACCCTACTGTTGCCTGTTGGCAAACAATGGTCCTGCCACTCCTGCTCTGTCCCCCGGTGACAACATGACAGTGGAAACGGCACAGCTGTGATATTCCCATTTTTCAGTAGAGAGGGCCAACATCGTGCATGGGCGGTTACGAATAATAATAATGATCATTCTACGCTTTACCTTCCTCGATCACTCCGGTTGCTGGAACTGGAGCTAGCTCGAAATTATTTTGAGAGAGCTTGTTCTAATAATTAAATTAAACTAGGAGGAACTTATCTACAAGGATTATTACACTAATTTTCAACTGGCTTTTGCACTGTAACTGCCGGAGCTACTTCAATATTAGCAGAAGGAAACTATCAATGCCGGTAGAATTTATCTCGTTTCTCCCCACGTAATGATCCTTACATCAATTCGGGCATAAGGCTGACACAACTAGATCGGAAATGGTACGAAGGAAGTTTACTACAATAATTAAATTTATGAGGATCCTAGATTCGCTTTGGGGCGCCGAAACTCGTTCAAGGTTGCTATAAAAGATTTCGGCGAGCCAGCCCCCTCCATGGAGAGATCAGCGGGCGTCACCGGAGGGAGTTCCGGAAGCCATGGCGGCCATCTCGTATCCATCAGAGGAGGAGGTGAAGGTCGCCAAAAAGAATCGTACCCCCTCCCCGGAAAACAAAAGATTAGGTGCAAATACATTCCTGGCTTTTTTTTTGCCCCTTACGATTCTTGTGGGCTTTGGCAATGCTTTATTCTTCTTCAGCGGAAGTGATGGACCTGTGATCCTTGTGTTCGGTTAGCGTTCGCCATTTCAGCGAACCTACGAAGGTCAGTGCTGTCCTCGAGCATATTGTGGAGAAATCTCTCTAGGTTTCTGGAAGTTATATACTGACTGATCCCTCTGGTACGTGGACTTGACTTCGAGTGCCAGTTGGGGGGTTTGTGAAAGATCTAGTGCTTCTAATCTTTAAAAATGTCTTCTTGCGGATCTAAACCCAGGAATCATACCCGTGCCCATTCCTAAGTACCGGGTATGGTTGGCTTTAGGATAGCCCGTAGAACTGAAAGGTCTGCAGCCGCATGGAGATGAACGGTAACGGGCACTTTCTTGGAAGGAGGGGGTTTCTTTTCAGAGGACTAGAAAAGCAGCGTGCAAGTAATGGGAAAATAGATGAATTTGATCGCATTCTTGTTCACAGTCAAGCCACTTGAATTTTAGGGACTAGCTTGCATCTTTACACGCCTAACAAGCCCAATACTTTTCTGCAAATAGAGATAGCCAAAACTTTCTAAAATAAAATGTCTAGCTTCCCTTGGAATCTCTCATATTAGATACCTATGAACATTTTCCAGATCACTTTGGGACCTCTCTAATCCATGCATTATCTAAAATAGGCACATATATAAGTCCTATTTAGGATCTTCGAAATCGACACCAAAGAAATTGCTCTAATCTAATGCAAACTGGTTACCAGACTAGCTTCTTTTTTAATTTTTAAAATTCCACTACAAGGATTGTGCATGCACACATGCATAAACATATGACATCTCTGTGAAGTTCTATCAACGTTCTTGTTGAAGATCACATTCCCAGGTTTCGAGTCTAAGGTTCTAATGACCAAAATAAATTATCCTTATGGGTCTCTATCGGCATGTGAGGCATTCTGTTGATGAAATTGATGCTGTACACACCACCTTGATGTCTTCGTTTCTCTTGATCTTGTGGCTAGACTGTTTGGCGACAGTTTTGGTGGAGTGGGAGTTAGAAGTTCCTCGTTGAATTGTGATTGGGAAGACATGTTACAGGTACTTCTCGGTTGTAGCTTAAAAGGTTATACTGATGTTCATCAATTGTTCAAGTTGTCTTCACGATCTGTATTATTGAAATTAAGGCAGGTGGTCCTTGTGGGTCTTCTGAGTTTCAAATTTATTAGGAGTTTTGTAAGTTGTCCAATGCATCATGATTGTTGGAGGCCACATCTTCCTGGTTGATTCCAAAATGGCAGAGGCTTGGAGCTATCAAGCTGTTGAGTATTTGAAACAAACTGTAGCGCTTACTCTGAGTAGTCATGTCGAGGTACATAATTAATAGAAGGTCAAATGTTTTTCAATTTTCAACAAGAAATTTAAACATCGAATACTGGAGTTTCATTCTTGGTATTTGTTGCTAAAATACCTGAATACTAAAGATGAAATTTTGGTGGATATTTAGTGAGACGGAGAAATGGAATAAACATTAGATTTTTGTCATGTTCCCATCTTACGGGTGGTACTCACAAAAAATATTTCCCTCTTCTATATCACTTTACTGGCCCTGTTTTTTTACAAAAGAATCTTTTATTTGTGTTCTGATGAGAGATGAATATGGGGCGAGTATATAAAGTAAGCAAAATGTTGTCTCCTATGAAGAAAGAGCTGAAGGTGCACCTTCAAATAGTGTTTTTACTAGATAGAGATCAAACGTAGATGCATAATGAATTGTTTTTTATTTGAAGTAAGAACCATTATTATGAATCCAATAAGCCGGATCTAATCAAAACTCTGACCTTAGAAACCCATATTCATGGCATTCAATTAATCCAAATACATTCACAGGCATATCAACTCTAAGAATTATGGCTAGAGCAATCTTTTTTTTTTTTTTGTTTTTTTTTATAGCACTTATTGCACCATGTTGAGTGGGATGTCAAAGATTGCTACATGAAGCTCCTTTGATCCTTCTATTGTTTGCATGTTTTTAGTAGTCAATAGTTTTCGTGATCCTTATCAGCCTCCAAACAATGGACAAGATTCACTACAGTTATCTTCGTAAATGTCCTACAGAACTGCCTTTTTTCTTTCCTTCTTTCTTTTTTGGATGTCCAACTGATCTGGTTTTAACTGATTTAGCTTGCTAACTGGTATCAAGAAAATATATGTTGGATGGAGTCCTGCATGATGCATAATATCCAGAACAGAATTTCATAGACTACATTATTGCTGTCAGCATAATATCGAGGAATAAATGTCATACAGTGTCCTGCTTTGGACACATCATCAAATAAAATGAGAGGTTGCCGACAATATCTTGAACAGAGTTCTATAGACTTCGACATTGCCCTTGGTTACCTGCCAGGGATGGTGTCTTGAGTGGACTTGTTTGGAGCACATGTAGTTCCTATCAAAGTGTCTTTTGCATTTTCAGACATCCATTGGGAAATATAGGAATTTTTTCTCATACATGTTAGATTCACCAATTACAAGTGCAATGTTTAAGTTAATAGGTTAATCAGAGTTTCCACAGGTTTCTCTGATTGTGTTGTATGTGTAGGTGAACAGCACGGGGCCAATCATTTAACATAGAGCATCAGCATTTGCCTTGCAAGTTTTAAGGTAGTGCGTTTTAAGAAATGCAAACTTTTTGGTTTCATATGTGTCACTTCAGTTTATCTTTTTGCTCCTAGTCTGGATTCAATATATCCCTTCTTGATTGTAGGATGGAACCCCTTCCTTCTTCCAGTCACCTCTTTATCAGTGACATTTTGTTCTTTCTGCCATTTCTTCCTTATATTTATATTGGTGGACATCTTCCTTAGAACTGTTTTTGGTGGGTACCCTCATTAAAGGTCTCAATACAAGGTATGACGGCTGTCAGTGATGGGTAGCATAGTTGACAATCAATCAGGGTTTGGGACCACTGAATCAGCTCACAGGGGCGGGGCTCTGCCTAGTTGTTTTTATGATTGCTATGATTTTGAGTGGCTAGATGTTGGACTGCCTCCCTGGTTTTCTTGGTCAGATTTGAGGAAGGAATCTTCTCAGAAAAAGGAGGGCAGGGCGGTAAGTGAGGTGGGGGATGGGGGGAGCATTTGATGTGGTAAGCAAGGGATTAAGATTATAGCAAATTTTACCAATCTACAAGTGATTCATCTTTAGGTTTATGAGCAAATAAACAACAGGGATTATCTTGGAAGCCATCTGCAGCATGTGTTCTCTCCATTTGTTGGAGCTTTCAGGCGATGATATGCTTTAATGTTTTAATTTGGATTTCATACTTCTGTGACTCTGTCTCTACCCAATTTGCCTTCATAATGAAAGTTTGCTTTTAATGTCAGGAATTTGAAGATATTTACCATCCGATGTTCTGCCAAAAGTTTTTCACTCTTTGAGAAAAGACTTTCTTTTAAAAGCTGTGAATGGTCATCACAATAATGAGTTAGATAAAGCAGGAGAAAAGTGGATGTTGCAAAAATAAAAAAAAAAATAAAAAAAAAGGAAAAAGACCGCATAAACCAAAGTAGTCAAAGCAAAGCTTCCAGCATCATCTGTATGCTGTTATATGGTAGCAGTCATATTGTGAGCTGAATGCAAGACAATACTAGCATCAGCTGTGGCGAATTATTAGTTGTTCGCAGCCTTACTTTGAACTGAAAAGCTAGTCCTTCAAATGCCATTATTTCTCAGAATATATGGGCAGCACACCCTAAATAGATGGTAAAGAAGATGACATTATTAAGGAGATTTATCTTTCCCAATATTAAAGGACAAAAATGACCATTCCTTCATGGGCAATCTTCCTTGTTCAGCTTTGTGGGCGCATATTTATGCCACTTTGAAAGTGCTTCCAGCCTTACAAATTCTTATCCCATCATTCCTCTGTATAAATGAATCTGAATCCTACCCCAATCTCTGAATTGGTACTACGGTGTTGGATATTTAACGGGGAATTTTAACTTCTGGCCACTTATTCGACTGCAATTTTGCAATCAGTCCTCACAGTTAGCATCCTGTATTACACCTGTTTCTACTGTTTTATATACACATACAGGGAATTACAAGTAAAATGACCATCAAAATGAAGGGCTGGGAACCAAAATCTCTGGTTAACACGGTCTAAATGTCGAAGCGCAGTGCAGGCCTGCTTTGAGATTGGAAATTGAGTCTATCATGCAATATGAAGTGCAGTGGATTTTGGTATGCATGTTTTTCACCACTCACAGCATATTGCTCTAGTGGTTATACCTTTGAGCTGCATTTTTAAGAAACTGGTTTTGGGTATTTATAACTTCAGATGGAGATATCTATATCTTTAAAAAGAAAAATGGAAACAGGAAAGAAGGAAGAAAAAAAAAAGGTTGATCACAGAGTGCCATTCAAATTGCAAAGCCTCCTACTAGGTATTGCAGACTGGGCCTGTAGTGGAAATTCGGTTTCCACTACCGCAGGGGACCCAAACCGCACCCAAAAAAATAAGATTGCCGTTGGTCCATGGGCTAAACCACAACTTTACCTTCTTATTTTTCCCTTTTTCCCATTTACATCAAGTTTACATTTTTAACAAGAAATAATGGTATCTGAAGTCAAAATCCTACGTTCTTGTCTAATTCTTATGCTATATATCAGCTTTTCTTTCCTGGGTGAACTATAGGATACAGATTGGACTCCGAACATTCACAGTGGAACTTTAGTGGTATCATGTCGTGAGTCCGATTTGGTTGACAAGGAAGCAAGATCTGAAACGGTCGGTGATCGTAGTGCAGCACAGAAATTCTATATATTATCACTAGTAAAATGATTCTAATATTTGGTTGGCTCTCATAGATTTTTGCAACACAGCTGATATAACCTGTGGCTCTGGGCAGCAGAAGCTTCGGTTAGCTGAAATTTGCTCAAGAGGCAGATGGTTTCATTTACTCTGATTTAGTCCCCACTATTTTCTTTTGGCTTGAGCGAAAGGGGGTGCTACCCATTAGCTAGATCACTGGACTTTTACATGAACACCCGTACATGCACACAGTCATTCATATTTGAAAACAGTTGCGAGAGATTCTAAACACTTCTCATCGAGAAGATGATGCATAAAAGAAAGAAATGCATAAACCTCCCAAGAGGACAGATGGTGCATTGGTCTCTCTCTCCAAAAGTACAAAGAGGCTGACCGTATAATGGTGTTGCCATTCATCTAGATGAGTTCTATGAACTGTCTGTTTCTCTTAGCCGTCATCCAATTAAGTCTTCTTTCTATTAAATTTGGGTTGGCCATGATGGGGTAGGACAATAAATCGATAAGACTTGCTGAAAGAACTGAACAAGTTTTACCAACCTGATATCGACCCCTTAATGATGTCTCAAATTGGATGGCAAGATAGATTTAAATAAGAGAGGGTCTGCCATGAGAGTTGAGAGGCTAGTTCAAGCTTATGCAACCAGATAAAAGGATTTTTTTTTCCAGAGAAAGAAAAGGAGGAGACATTATGTTACAATGGTGCATTAATATTACTGCTGAGGAAATCAAATTGAAATTCCAAAACTTCATCTCTCTCCTCTTCTAGATCAGACCAAGTTGTAGCCATTTATTATCCAATTCAGACAATCTGATCGCCCATCATGCATTTCTTGTCATCGTAATGATGATGCGGTACAGGAACAAACCACCTTTGCACATTTTATCATTGAGAAAATACTAAAGAAATGATTCAAAGGTACTTGCTTCTCGGGTGCCTCGAGCATAGATCCGTAACAAGGGTACCCGAATCATACGATAAAGATCACGCTTATGTATTTCTGAGTACGGTCATTATCTCTTCAGCGCTAGAATGCGACACACCCATGTCCTTTCCCAGGCGCCGAGGGGAGTAAGTGCAAACCATTTGATTAATTAGATTTTCCGCCATCGTATTAAACTGACTCGTCCTAGTAAATAGCAAAGCTTACAAGATATGATTGGAGGCGCGTAGAATAAGGAAAGCTCTCAGATACTTGGTCTCGAACACCTGCCTACCTACCTACCTACCTACCGTCGGTATCTCTCTTTGCACAAGGTGCTCCCCCATGGCCGTCAAAACCCCTCACCGGGTTTAGTCGCATCGACGAAGTAGGAAATGGAGCTGCTGCTCTCCCCACCCATTTCCCTGCCTCTCTCGTTCCCGTACTGATCCTCCTCCTCGGTCTCTTCCTTGGCCACCCTCTCCATTCCCATCGCTCCCATGGGAGGCCTCTGAGTCGGAGCTGAAACGAGGCCCGGCGGCATCTCGTAGTACCCAGTGGAGGAGCTGGGCGCTGCAGGCCCCACCGAAGGGAGCTTGGCGAGGAGAGCTTCCAGGCTGCTCATGGAGGGCGTGATCCTCCCCTGCTGGCTGAAGTGGTCGTACATCTCCATGGGGGGTGCGATCGCCGGGCCGTGCATCGGCGCGTTGCACCCGTCCAACCTCACAGGAGGGAAGGCCGCCGATGAAGGGTGCGGGAGGAGGACGCCCGGGATGCTCTCCAGGTAGCTGAACTTCTTGCGGAGTAGAACCACATAGCTTAAGTCCTCCATCACCTTCATCACCATGGAAGAGATTGAGATAACTGTACGGATTATTAATTGGAGCCACGACAGTTGACAGCACTAGTGTGTGTGCTGCTCCAGTGACCGGAGGTTTAAGAAAATATTAATTCTACTGATCTAGCATTATTAATTGGAACGGTGTTTAAGCGTCCATGCACAGCATCAGCATACACGTGTGCATGCACACATGTGATGCTTGTCATGCATGGGGATGTGGGGGTGTGGTGGGAGGTGGGGGCGGAGAGTGTCTTTCATTTCATGAAAGAGACCTCAAGAATGCAAAGCTTGCCTTCAGAAAAACGGGGGCAGAGAGAGAGAGAGAGAGAGAGAGAGAGAGAGGGAGGGAGGGAGACCTTGTTGATAGCTCCTAATTGTACAACACCTTCTCTGACCGCAATCAGAGCAATTGTCTGCACACAAATGAGAGGCAAATTAGTCCAGAACTTTTGATACAAGGCAGATGGTGAGATAAAGGATGGTGCTGGCTGGACCTTGATGCCAGACTGGAACTGAGCTTCCCAAGTCCTCGGATACTGAGACAAATATCACAAGAGGATGAAATCATTTTTGGTAACAATTAGCAAGGGTCCAAAGTAAGTTATGAGGGCATGTGATAAGTGGTGCAGAATAGAAGGCCACTTACAGAATCAGCAGGATTGTTCCATGAGGACAGCAAATTGATTTCATTATCCTGGGGCTCTTTGAACACCCATTTATGGCTGTAATCTGCGGCTACTTTTCCAATCAAGCTGCTAGCAGAATGAGCCAATTACCGGATCAATATCCCTTTTTTTTTTTACATAAAGAAGTAGAGGAAGGGCTTGAAAAGATTAGACGGAACAAACTTATGTACTTCCTACGGACCCTTCTCCATAGTTGTAGATCTCGTGTGACATCTTGAAGAAGAGCTCAGGTTGGAGGCCCTTCATCTTCTGAGGCTCACAGTCTCCATAGGCTGATGAGCTCCCCGGGCAGCCTGTCGACTCTATCATCGCTTGCTCGCATGAGGAAGCGGCAAAATTGCAGAAGCCATCTTCCCATACCAATATCCTGGAACGCGTTATAAGCCATATGAGAGAGAGAGAGAGAGAGAGAGAGAGTTTGTATATGAATAAGAAATGGAACTCATACCAATTCCTCCTGTTTCCTCTGGTTCTGTCATAAGGCCCTCCTTGGAAATCCCATCTGCAAACAGTGAAAGAGAAACATTGAGAAATACAGTACCTAAAACTATATATGAACCGAATTGTGGCCTTGAAGGGAATGAATGCACTCTTTTCTCTCCTGTTTTCTTCTCACTTGGGTGGCGGGTAGTTCCTGGGCAAGATCCTCCAGAACACAGCATAAACCCACTGGGCGTTGTCATGGATGCACAAGCTCCTCAGTGTGTGTTGCAGAAGATGAGTAACAGCCAAGGGGTTGAGTTGCTCCTCCATCAAAAGGCCTTTCAGATGGGACTCCCTCTTTCTCTATTCCTTGGAGGAGAAAGAAAATTCCCACCTTCCTCTATCCTCCTATTTGCAAGGTCACCACCAAATGGAGCCATACCCAAATATATATCACCCTTTCTCTCTCTGATCACAAGCTTAATCATCATGAGTTAATTTTACCTATGTGATCCAGACTACTTTTTCTTCTCGGTTTCCAACGGTCTCCATCTCTATCCCCACCCACCCCCACCTTTCAGACTGTTCATCATTAGACTTCTTTACCCTCTCCCTCATCTATAATATATCGAGTCGGAGCACGGCCAAGCCAAACAGTCCGAGACCACAAAATGAGATGCTTGCACAACACGTAGGCCTCACTTCTTTTTATTGCCTTTTAAAATTGTCGAAAGAATTTGTACTCATCCACTTTGGACTTTAAAAGTAAGATAGTAGCTATTTTGAGAAGCCAAAAAAGGGGATTAACAGAAGGAATTTTTATATCACAACGATGAGACAAACAGGAAACAAACAAGCTTGTTCAAGGAACAAAGTTTAGTACAAATAAGCTGTTCGCATGAATCTTAAGTACACGAATACAACACTGGTTTGCTTGCAGGAAAGATATTTTGTATCATTACCGCATAGGTTTACTGGCATTGCAGAGTTAAAACGCAACAATCGTTTGGCATATTATTAGTTAATTTGCCTAATTTTTGCCATTATCAACAATCATACGCCAGATTTTTGCAGTGTTAAAATTTCTACAAGTTGACGTTTCCAATGCCGATCTCACTTCTACAGTTCTACCATTACATATTTTCTTTTAACATATCTAAAAGTAATTTTGTATGAGGATATTAATTAGAACACAGCCAGCCGTTCGGTGACACATTTTGTTTGTTTCAACATAACCATAGTGATCGGTGAAAATAATTAGGTAGCTTATTAAATTGTTTCATTTTTTATTCATTTAAAGGTAGGTTATTATTTGGTAAAGAAAAAGTCAATCTCATAAGAAAACGGTAGTCAATTGACATAGTTAAGGAAGTCTAGGGCATCATTTAAAGATATAAATAAGGTCTATTTAATGTAATGTCTGAATTTATGGTAAGTACCTCATTCTCTGACGCCCTAACACTTTTCTCACATGCATAAGCAGTGAAGTCCCCCACTGGCCACCCGCTTCCAACCCCAGCTCTCTTTCCCATTCACCCAGTTAATTAAGGAAAACAAAGAAACAGACGGAGAGACTAAATAGAACTTAATTGTCAACATGGAGGTTACTTGGTGTTCTTCCTCAGAGGTGGGATCCTTTTATTTTATCTCCCTATATATTTTGCGCTGTCATCTCTTGTATATTCTTTACCTGTATTTATTTAGGTAAATTGTCTTCTTTTCTTGTTGTTTGATTGCATTCTGTTGCTCCATTGAACTCCTTTATTGTTGAAAAGAAGAAAGAAAGCGAAAGAAATCTCCAGTGGTTTATTTCGATCCATTTGTTTGGAATCCTATCTCTAAGTTTTGGTCAAGATCGTAAAAAACTTTTTTTAAAAAGGAAAAAGATTCAGAACTATCTATTAGTTGTGCTGTGATGACCATATGATGTTGCTCAATGTCTTCAGAAATTTGGGTAAGATTCAAAGTATGAAACACTCTAACTGTGATCTCAGAACCCGGTAAAATAACAATGTTGCTGGAACATCAAAACTATAAACATATAGCAAATACGATGTTTTTTTCTTTTTCTTTTTTTTTTTTTTTGGCAGAAAGATATATAGCAGATGCAATGTTTTTTCAGATGAAAGGGATACAATATAAAAATCCTAGAACATATCTCATCATTAAAAGCAGATTATTTAATATAGTAGTTTGTGTCCATCTCCATCTGATTGACTAATTAAGAACGATCTCAATTTAGTGATCTCCAGTCGAAGCCAGTGGAGATCCTGAAATGACGCAAGATGGACATAAACCTACTTCTAATCTCTACAAGTCATCAACACAAAAGAAAAAAGAAAAAAAAAAAAAAAAAAAAAAAAGAAGGGGACTACAAAATTTTGTTCTTCCAAAACCTGAACATTTTTCTTTCTTTTCATTTTTTTTTTCGTTTGGGTTCATAATACTATTCCCTTTGTGGTGATTCTCATACTCAGAAATCTCACATTCAAAAACTTACTTTCTCATACATAAATGTCATATTCAAGGAGCTTTTTAATTTATTATCTCTTTCAAAATTTTAATTTATTACCTTTTTTTTTCAGTGATTTTCTTTTTTGTCCCATTTATCTTTTTTTTTTTTTAGTTGGTAAATGCTTCCCAATCATTCAATTACCAACAGCTAACTGTACTTAGAAAATATTTGAGTTGCGATACTGTAATCACTAAGAATAAAAATGAGAGTATGACCATGAGTTCAATCATCTAGAGATTACTCAAAACTATAGTGCAAAAGATTTTATTAATATAAAGTTATAAACCATTTAGTGATGTAGTGTTTGTTCACTGGTATACCTACCCTAGTGCCTCAAGTCTCATGCATGCAAATTACAACTACCCTGTGAATTTTATAGCTCTTTTAAGGATCAACTTTTATTTATCCAAAAAAGAAAAAGAAAGAAAAAAAGATCCACTTGCATTGTGCTTCTTATTTTGGCCATGCCATGCGGCACCAGTATATATGTTTCCTGCTCACAAATATGTTCCCTGCTCATTCCCCGTCCAGCATGGCATTGATGCAGCATGCACCCAGTGAATGGCCCAAACCTGTAACAACTGCATCAACCTGCTGTGGGAAACACTAAAGCCCTCCTGCAATGCTGGACAGCCAACGAAGTTGGGAAATATATATGGTGATTTGGTGTAGCATTGTGGCCAAACGGTACGCCTCACCTAAGTCTCAAGTACGGATTTGCAAAGATCTACTGCTTGGTACTATTCCGTATCTTGAAATTTATATAGCAACCACTTGTACCATGGCAAATAGCTCGGACAAGCAGAGGAGTTCCATTCCAGTTGGGGTGTTAAAGATCGGAATTAGTCCCTCGTAACCTTAACCCCCCCCCCAAAAAAAAAGGAAAGAAAATGTCACGGGTTCCTTATCTATCGACAAATTTCTGAATACTAAGATTGTCTTGGTGACTTTGCTTTGTTTTTTTGGAGAATTTTGTACTCGAACGAGAGGAACCATCGGTCTTTACCCCAAGAACTTCCTCACGATTTTATAATATCAGAAACACTCGGTGTATAGTTTTTTCTTATTTTAATAAGATTGTGGCAGACTAGCTCAGTCCCCCCATTTATTTTAAACGTAATTGTAGCATTACAGCAGCATACACTACCCAAATGTTGGTGCAACAGGTGCATGATATTCAAATTATATAGCATCGTCGTTCTTAAGAAAAAGAATATGTAAGACGGAATATTATATTCTATGATCGAAAATGATGAAGGGTCAGATCATTGTTAATGCACCCACTGTACAATGCCATTTTAACCGTGGTAGGTTATGTAACTCTTGCTGCCCTAAGTCGATGTACAAGAGCTATTCAAAGCGTCATAACGACCGTCCTTTCAAACTTCACTCAATGTGGAGCAACATATCTTCTTGATCGCATTATGTACATTAATAGCAATAAGATCATGCATACGTATAGGCAATGTGCCTATGTCTTGCTTTAAAGCTTGCTTTTAGGATGCAACCCATTGGATCACTGCATGTGAAACAGTGGCCATGGACCAAACTCCATCCCTCCCCAATGTACTTTTGGCTCGATAGGTGGATGAAGAAAGATACCTCTGAGCCATTGGAAATGGAGCAGTGTACCCTGTCCCCTGAGATTGCATGATGACCAAGGAGTGATTTCAGAGATATCATAACACAGCTTTCAAATCTCTTCCCATGCTGACATGGAAAGCAAAACAAGCCAGTCCATTGACATCTTTGACCCACATCATCATCACTCATAACCCCTCTAGTCTAATCCACATCATGCCATGGCCTTGACCTTTCATGGAACTTAATAAAGAGGCCTCGGTACAGTCTCAAAGAGCTAATGAATGAGTGCCCATGTAGCCAAAGCTACCATTCATCCAAAAGCACAACCAGCTTTGGTCATGGCAAGGACATGCACACACACCTATCCTAATAATTTTTCACTGTCCTCTTTTGCGGGTGTAGAGAGAGAGAGAGAGAGAGAGACTCTGGAAAGGGTAATTAAATATGCATACCTTCTTTCTACATATAAAGTTACATATGTGCATGGCTGCAACCTCTGTGAGAATGACATCAGCAGAAGGGGAGCATGTTGGGTAGCATGGGGTATGGTTTTGTTCTAGGGTGCTTGGACTTGGAGAGAAGGGATCATATCGATTTTTACTTTTGTTTTTTTGCTATCCATTTCATATATGAATTTTGGAAAACAGTGGGATGAAGTGGTGAGGTGGGTATCAGGGTATGGGAGGCAAGGGATGACAGTGGGAGTCTGGTCAAAATCACAGGTGGACACTCCCATCCTTCTTTTCTTTTTCTTTGGTGGAGCATCCTTTTCTTTTTCATAGCACGACTGGAGTCTCTGAGCATCCTATTCTCCCAACTCCAAACCTCCACAAACACAAGATACTCAAAATTGAGATCACATTGCATGGCCTCATAAGTTCAAGTTAGCTCCTGAAACAAATCAATACACCACCATACAATCCGCACTCTAAACTCCTGCTTAGTTTTTCCATGTGAGAATTAATCTATAAATACGCCTATTTCCCAGAAATGTAGAAAGTTTTGGTACCTTGCCCTTAATACCTCAAGGAGCACTTATTCAGGCAGGCAGACTTGTCCAGAATACGTGGTAAAGTTAGCTGTGCTGATGTGAGGGTGCCTTAACTTTTAGTGCTGCCTGTTTTAATTTATAGTGAGTCCCTTCAGGCCTGATGTGTGTTTTCCTGCCACAGACATAAAATACTCCAATAAGGTAACAGGGATTCAACATTTCCAACAAGGTGTGACTGTTTTGTTTCCTCCCCTCAGTGAATTGCCTGCTTTCATGAAGTGCATCACAAGAATAAGCGTACAAAAGCAGTAACTATTGCAATTGTTATTCCTACAATGCATGCAGCGGTCAATGCTGATACAAACCAATTTGACCATGTTAGAAACCTGGGGTGTCCCATGTTGAAAAATGGTGCACCAAAAAGAGTTGGGAAAATTATAAGATCTACATGTGAGGAGCAATATATAGTTTCTTTTCCATACACAAAGATGGGACATTTGTATTTTTCTACCATGTAGGTCTTATCAACAGTGACTTGAGTGGAGGGCCAGAGTCCTGGCTAAGCTCTATGCCATGACCCACCCACTTGCTAGTGCTGGCCAAGGATGGAGGATGGAAGTAAATGGAGTGTATGAGGATTGAAACCATGTCTCTACTGCAAGAAACATGATCGGACTGATGTTAGTTTAAGAAAAATAAAAAATAAAAAAAATTACATGGGGATGGGGCAGGCATAATGGGAGACGGGATTTTTCTTTTTCTTTTTTTTTTTTAAAAAAAAATTGTCACAGGGGAAGTAGGTCTGGTCAATGCTCCTTCAAAGCAGTGCTGCCAATTCCTACTTCTCCACTGAGAAAGACTCCAAAGTCATCACGTGAAGCCTTTAGCTAGTCACAATCTTGGCCACCAAAAGCTTTATGTACTCCCCCAGCGAAAAGATGGTGGCACCCTTTCCCTGCCTTTCTGCAGTAAAACAGGGCTTGCTTTAGGAGCTTCATAGCTCTCCTCAGCCCCCCATAACTTTTCCCTACCTTCCTTTCCCCAATGAACATATAAACAAAAGTCCGATAATCTTTTAGTTGAAAAAACCACTAATTAAGAAAATGTTAATGAAGAGAAAAGGAGCATTAAACAAACTTATTTTGGTAGGCAAAGCAGAATACAATAAGATAAGAAAACAAACTTCTTCATGCCACAATAGAAAAAAGAAAAGAAAGAAAGAAAATATAAACACTGATCCATTATTAGTTTCAACCACTCGAACCTAAAGTTTAATAAGTTTAGTCATTCAGCTCTGTTAGTTTCGATAATTAGCCGGCGTATTGAACTGATTAAATTTGTTTGAATTTTTCGATTTGTCTCTCCAGTCAGTCGTCAGTCGTCCGTCCGCACAACTTTGCGGCTTGCTGTTAATGCGGACAACGTACTGCCACACTGACGTGGTCATAATTTTCACCTCAAGTTGAAGAACGTATTGCACAGCCGTTTGCAACATTTATTTGGTAATTTGGTGTTGAAGTCATTTATTACACTGCTGCAAACTCTCCTTCGATGCAAGCAGCCCCTGAATGGATTTTGTTGTTAAGCATTGCTGTTAATATTTGTCGAACGGGCAAATTAGTTTGCATCCTATTTTCTACTTGTCTTTGCCAGAAGAACCTCGTGTTCTACACTAAATTATGTCCAAGCAGCAAATTTAGCACCAGAGTTGGCATCTTTGGATGCTAAAACAAAATTAATATAATACTACAGGCAGTGGAGTTGATGCTAGCAGAAGTGATGTTAGCTATACTAAGAAAGTACTTTGGATCCATCTATCAGCTGTCATGGCACTAATTAATGATGCGATTGTACCAACTCTTTTTGGACAGATATTGATGCAACTTATGTTTGCAATTTTCGAGAAAGCCGCAAGGAGTGCAATAATTCAATAGACGGTATTTATAACCATCATCTTATCAGTATTTGAACAATGCACCATCAGTCTAATTCTCACCATGCATGGCTGCACACAAGAAGATGTGCATTCACATATGACACATGCCAGATAACAGCATAGGAGGAGGAAAAAAGAACCACAACAAAAATTGATGAAACCCCTTTGAACTATTAACTTGCAGACAAAGCCAGACATGTTATTGAAGTACGAATGGTACATTTAAAGAGCATCGTACTGACGTATACTTTCAAAGGACTATAGCTACAGTGCAGGACCAATATTTAGGCTGCGAAGCATGATGTGAGCATATAGTCTACCCCAACATATAGGCTTCTATGCATGGCTTGTAGGTCGATCAGGATTCTTAGGAGTGTTGCTGGCTCTAAAAAATATGTCAACAGTCTTTATAGACAGCTTCTCCTTTAGCATTTACTTGCCACTATGTCTTGCTCCTCTGGATCCTGATAGGGACTTGTTTGTAATGTTCCCACCATCAATTAAATGCCATGTAGAAAAGGTAAAGGAAAACAAATCAAAATAAATGCTGAGTATTTGAACTGGGTTAACCTCCTTCGAAAAGACCGAGTAGTCGTGTCAAATATATATTGGAACTCATAGTGATGGCTACAGCTCCAACCAGCCCACACAGGAGCTGATCTAGTCTTGGATGTTGGATGCTGGAACAATGCTGTTGCCCAAAACCAACCAACCAACCAAAGTGGTACCTAGTCCGATCCTGCCAACTTTATTAGGTAAGTAGCTGTAATGCTTTATTAGCTTATCAATTAGAGAATTTATGGTTTGATGACTGGACGAAGCTGAGGTTCAGAATGGTAGTCACCAGGGTTTTGGTAGCTATCATTGCATGAGAAATAATGGGAGAGCTTTTATTGTGATGCCATCTTTTCCGGGGGCATTGAAAGGGACCTGCATCATTAGAAAGATGGATGGGTATCCTAGCTTTAGTTGTAGAACATGTGATCAGCACCATGGTACTCCTTCTTTTCAATGTAATGTGACTACATTTCCCTGAAAGGGAGGGAAAAAAGGAAAGGGTAGATGTAGCAATAGGACTTCTACCTTACCCATGGTAATTGGCAATAAGTTGATGGATAGCCACTCCATTATCCAAAATGAATCCAAGTACTTTCATGCTGATGATCCACCATTGTTATAAACATATGAGTATGTGGTGCATGCAAATGCACCAAGCAACTGAAACTAGTCCCTGGTTGGGCAGTGAAGTTTGCTGTTATGGAAGCAGAGATGCCTTGGTGGTCTTCAAGGTGTGCAATTCAGCACGTATTAATAAAACACACTAAAATAGCATTAATTCTAACAGATGCATGCTGGACTTGTGCTGCACCAGAAGCATGGACATTTAGTTCCACCCCTCAAAACCTACTTTCATGGAAGAAATGTATAAGAAAACATATAAAGCTTAAAAACAAGGAAATCTAAAATATTCATCTAATCACAAGCCTAATAGATGTTTAAATTCTCTCGTACTGCATGGACCCATCTGCATACACCTAGGGAGCTTGTCATATGCTCGGGGTGGCAAGTTAGCAGTTGTAGCAATTTCCTGGAACTAGGGTTGCAGGCGATCAGAGTGCGAGCTGGCTTATGATCTAAGGTTGGAAAAGGTAGTGTCACCCACCCACCAAAAGAGGACCAGCAAATCAATCAAAGTGTGTGGCCCCTCATACTGTTTCTTTACACAACCACCATCTAGCCCATCAAGATGGACACCATCAATCTAGTTACCATTCTTATTTTCTTCCTCCAGTATTATGCTAAGAGCACTGTCAACTCATGTCAATATAGCTCCTTTGGAATTTCACCTCTTTACAGAAGGGATGGCACATGGGAGGAGGAGATTATTGTGGCATCAAGGATCGACTTTAGTGGTTTACTCCTTCCTTGGGTTCTTTGATTGATGGATTCCTCTCCAAACAACAAGCAGGTAGAGCACCTGCCTTGGTAGCATGAAAGGAAGAAACAAGACCTCTAAAAGGAAGTGAATAACGGCCATCACATCATCAAGTGGCAATGATGGATCATCTCTTGCAGGTTGTCAGAGATGATGTAGAAAATTGGGAGCCTACTGGATGATGGAATCTGAGGAGTTAGTGATGGCTTTCAATTATTGGGCACACTAACAACTCTAAAGGCTCGTCAAGTGGACCCAAACAACTACTGGATATCCGTCGCATACAGAAGAGGAGGGTTTACAGAACGCATGGTTGAAACTTGAAAAAGAAGTAGGATAAGAGTTTTCTTGCTTGATTAGAAAGGCAATGTTAGGTATATCCAAGGCTCATATCAATGTCATGTTCGATTTCACAAGGAGCTGTGAGTTCAACACTATTGACCTGAATTGCACTAACCGGTGGAAGATTTCCTTGCGGATGGTGATGCCAAACCAGAAAAGCAGAGAAGCTAAGGACGTTGAGAGAATGGAAATGTCGATAAGTATTTCTTCTAGATATATTATATAAGGGAAAACATGAAGTTTAAACCTTAAATCAAGTTATAACCTGATCTAAATTCTAGAGCCAAAGGCCACTTGACGGAAGGAATTAAGACGTCTGGACCACAGGTTATTCCAAGGCTTAATGTACAAGAAAATCCAGTTTTATTTGTCATCCAAAATTTTAGAATAAAATGCCTATCATCAAAAATCCTTTTAGCAGCAAGTAAGAGGGAATGTTCAAAGCGTACTACAGCAATTTCATTGTCAAACAAATCTTAGACAATTTTTCCTGAAGGACGAGAACCAAAAATCAAGTTATTGAACCAGGTGGCCTGCAAGCTCCCAACACGGATGGTCTCGGCATATCCTCTTATCATCAATTTTAAGAGGACACTGAAAGGAAACAGCATAGCGTTATAAAAAGATTGAGTCATGGGCCTTTTGCTCATAGAGTCAATTGCACCCTCCCATTCCAGAAATCAAAGGTTTTTTGAGTCTATATGTGATTTCTGGCTTAACAGTTTGATAAAGTGTTCCTTCAGGATCATAATTAAATTCTAGAGAATCATCTAGGGAGCACCTAGATAAGTTGGCTGACTATAAAGAGTGTGGACTTATCTTAGATTGTTTGGTGAAGACTTAAAAGATCTTTTTCTACCCCCAACCCCAAAAAAAAAGAATTATCTTTTCATTGAGATCAACTTAGAGAAAGATATTAAAGATCTATGTTGCAATGTTCCACTAGAAAATGCTTAAAGCTAGGGGTTTAGTAGTGAACAGTATCTAACTTGATGATTTATGAATCAAATATGGCTAATTTGCATTATTTTTATTGGGGAATCTTGTTTTCGCTCAGGTCACAAGGGAGTCAAGCAAGCATTTTCTTCTTAGTTTAAATGGTCGTTTTGGTTTGTGTGTTGAAAAGAACCCCTCTGATTTGAAGCATGAGAGCTTGTGAACCAGATGATATCACTCTCTTATCGCTGTTATGAAACTAACAGACATCTTTTTTCATAGTTCTTTTCAAATTTCAGCTCCCTTGTCTATGTTGCTTACCATTCTCGAGTCCAGACAATTGCCATCATACTCCCCGAGAACTGAAAGAATAATTCCTTACCTAAAGGAATACAAGGTTCTCTGAACCACATGTATCGACATCAGTTTTTTGTCTGACTACTCGGTACATTGGATCATTGACGTTTCTGTTGCAAAGGTCAGACTTGGATAAGGATGATATTTCCTTGTCAAGTGTTACTTGTAAACTTGGTTGCATGAATCCTGTTCACCTGAGGAATGGATTAAGCATTATCTCAGCCACTCGATACTTGGCGCAGCTCCATCAGAGTTAACTAATAGTACAAGTGCCTGAAAACCAGTCAAAAGTTTGTTTCAAACCTCTAACGACTCACCTTTCTGAAAAGCTGTCCTCGAAGTTACAGCATCCAATGAGTACTTTTTTCTGTGGAAAACGAACGGCCCATCGCTTCTGGTTGGACAAGATACCAGAAGCTGGCCTCACCGCACAATCTCTGAACTGTTTCACCGGCCTGGAATACCATCAAAACAAGTTTGGTTCCATCGTGTCCAGATTACTTTTACCAGCACCGATCCGATCGGGCACATATCCAAAGTTGAATGTTTAGTGTTACAACCCAGCAATTCACACATCATTGCAATTAAAGTCCTATTTATTTGTTTTTGCACATGGACAAAATATTCTACACTACTACGAAAAGCAAGTAGCCAACATACTTGCAGCCTAATAGCAACATTTAGCAATAGATCACATAAATCCAGAACCAGTCTATAGATTTTTTTGCTTGGATGTAGCACTGACTGGTTTCTGGTGCTTTTTTTTTTTTTGAAAAAAGTTTTTACTCTCTAATGATCACCACTCGTATGAAACCCCATTTGCTTGGATAATCTTTTCAAATATGGTTATCCACGATAGATCCTGCAATTCCCTTCCTCTTTCATAATACTCGAAATGGGAGAATAAAAAAGCTTGGTTGCTCATTTGCTTGGGGTTGGTCGTAGGCAAAGGATGAATTTGCATATAGAGAAGAGAGGACCCACCCATGAGACCGCCTTTTAACGGTACGGTTTACCTCCTATTTTCTATCAGGATCGACGCGAGCTTCATTTTCACATCAGAAAACATGCTTCACTACAGAATTATTGTTATAGAGGACCCTGACTACATGTTCTACCTCTAATGATTTTATCTGTAACAAAGAACAACATGATTAGTCTGAACAACATGGTTTTCTCCCTTTTGACCTTGATGATTTTTTTTTCACATATGCATACTTGATGAACAAAAGGGCTGGATGTCATTATCTATTATTTTAGACCCTTCAAACTTCAAAGGACAATGAGTTGTCACGATACCATGGCCTAACCGAACATATTGTAGCCGAAAATGTCGACAATGATGGCAGTGAGTTTTATCACACCTCAAAGATTTTGCACAGCCAAGAAGATATATCACATGGCCTGCTAGTTGTTATTGTGGAACACCTCAAATAGTGTGGTGGAAATTGTTGGGCACCGCATGCCAAAAGTCAAGAACTGAGAACCATTTAATGCAATCAATTATTATTAAAACATGCATAAAAAAATTGATGAAATTTTTTGACAAAATATGAATTCACTATTTTCTCTAAATGCCAAAACGAGAGAGAGAGAGAGAGTGAGCGCATCCAAATATACTTGTAATTCTCGGAATCTAGTCACCAGCAGCAGCAGCATGCCCTGCTAACACGGGTGCTCCATAAGATGATCTCATTTAGACATAAAGGTAAGCATCCTGAATGACAGACTAATCAGTTACTGATGAATGAACTTCTAGTGTTCAAGGAAAATTATACATAATGTCCATAAAAGTAGTGTTAATATACATATATAAACTATTTATGGCTCCAAATCTATTGATAAGAGATTGTTAAAATGCTCAAATTACCAATATGCAGTTTACATGCATTTGGATCTTAAACTCATCCTTAATTATGGAAATATTTTCTGTTAGTATAGTCTATTCATTCTTGTACAATTACCACATGGGCAACCGTAATTAGTTGATAAAGCAATTCAGTTATTTAATGAATAAAAGACATGATAAAAATTCATATATCATGATAACAAATTATATGAAATCAAGATAATTTAGAGTACAGAGAGATTTTGATTAAAAATTGGGTGGACCAATGCCCTCAAACGAAAATATTCGTGATAAATATATGGACCAAGAAGAACATCTTGGGTATCTGAATGGGTAATTGATTCCAGACCCTTTGTTTGACTAGCATTTTATGATTAGTGATATCAACAGGCAGAAAAGACAGCCTATGAAATTTTATGAATTTACAGTCAGAAGAATTATCTGGATATGTGGAAAATATGTGGTTCCTTAGATTTTTATTGGAAGTTATATGAGGTGCAATTAACCAAAGCCCTAACAAATGTGCAGCATATAATTGGTTCCCTGAATGTTAGTTTTTATCAATCATATAATGAAGAAAAGCATGAATTTGATCGTAGCAGTAACATCAGCTATTCTTGAAGATAATAAGGCACATATATTTGCATTTCCCCCATGGATTGATAGCCATACTTCTATTACAAATCTTAGTATGTTTGATGGGATAATGACCTATGAACCAAAGTTCTGCGCCTAAAATTAGCATGCCAATGACTCGTGAGAATAAGCATTGCAATGGCAGAGTGAAGCGAGTAGGAAGAGGATAGAGTAAGAAACTGGATGGTCTGAAATGAACTCTTAGGTGAAACCCAATCCACAAATTGACCTATGGACTGATATGTTGCACTAGAACGTGGGTTGTTCAGCATCTCATTAACAAACAATAGAGGAATTGGCAGTAAAGATTACCAAATAGATGATTTGACAGAACGAAGAATAACCTTCCAGTACCAAAGGATAACCTTCCAGTATTCTCACATCTTGCACAGAAAAGAATGTCAAAGATACTTTGAAGGCCAATGCTGAGGGTAGAAAAAACTACCTGGACAAGAGGAAAAAAAATGCTTTTGGACCCAGCCATTGTCGGTTTCTCACAGCAACAAACAAGCCCGGACCTCCATGAGAGCAATGTGGGATTTATGTGGTTAGTGCTAGTTCCAATGCAACCATTCAAGCAGTAAATGTCCTTGAATTTGAAGGACATAAGCATGTTCCCCTACAGCTGTATAAACATTTATAAAGAATGTCCTTTAAAAGAATACACTGAGTTGTCAGCGACAGACAGAATAAAACTAGGTGAGTACAGTATGATGTAGCTGGCTAGATCTCAGATTTAATGACCATCTGTCTAACCAAGAATGATTGTTGAAAGTCCATTTTGAGAGAACTGGTTTGTTTTGCAACTAGAAGAGGGATGTCATCTGTGAATACTCCATGATGAATGATAGCCAAGAACTGCAGGGGTGCAGTCCATGTTACCTGATCACATGGGAGGTCATCCTAAAAGATGGTTGGCTTATGGCAACACCATGATGAAATGTTCATTTAATGGCAACTGTCCTCAGCATGGTCATATTTCAGACTTCCAATAACAAGATCCGCAAAAAACTGGTATCCGGAATTTCAACAGTATAGCACCAGTTTAATATGGTACAGTAGGTATCCTATAGTGAAACATGCTTCCAATACTTTTCTCTCACTATCAATCATCATATTGCTCAAAACCAAGTGATACCGGATACTTCTAGTCTGCTCGGACTAGGGTTGGCAAATAATGACCCGACCTATCTATCTAATCCATATCTGACCTACCATAAATAGGTTTGAGTTTGAATTAAATAGGTTTGGATTCTAAACAGGTCGACTTGTCTTGACTTGTTTATTAAAAAGGTCGGATTCAGGTTCTAAGATCATAACATGTCGAACTCATCTAATACTATTCAGGTCAGTTAGGTTAAACATATTTAATTGAACCCTTGTACCTGTTTAAGTTATATAATGGACCAAACCAGGTGCCCATGCCAAAATCTGACCACCCTAATCCTACCCATTTATGCTTTCTTAAATCTTTGCTTCTGGATGCTTCTTCCTTCTTTGACTCTTAGGGTTAGGGTTTTCTCATGCAGCATAGAGCAGCAGCCATCCCCATTCGCAGCTCGTGGAAATGTTACTTCTCTCCCAATCTCCAGGTCGACGGCCCCTCTCCCCCTCTCTCCATGGCCGCTTCTTCTTGTTCTACTAGATTTTTTGTTTCCTTAAGTCGTCAACAATGACAACAACAAAGGACTTTGACAACGGAGAAGAAGTGATTAATGGAGTCGGTGTCAATATATACCAAGGGTTTCAATGACGATACGGAGTCCGGTGAAAAGGAGGGCTCCTCCTCGAATAACGACAGTCGTTTTTTCCTTCTTTTTTTTTTTTTTACCTTCTTACCTTTTTCCTTTGGCCTCACCCTCTCTAGCATCTTCAATCTCAAACTCACCCTCTCCATTGTCGATCTTAGCTTCACCCTCTGTTGTTGTTGATCTCAACCTCAATCTCTCCGTCACTGATATCCCACCCTCTTTGTTGCCCTCAACATCGATGCTGTTGACCTCCAACGCACCCTCTCAATCTCTCTCTCTCTATCTCTCCCCCCTCCTCTCTCTACTTTGTCCTGACCACAAGACCCTCTAACGCCACCACCAGCAATCCATCCCCCTTAAGCTTTAAGCCCTAAGCTAGGTTTTACAATGTCTCTTCTTTCCCCAGGAGCTCGATTCCTCCTCTCAAAGGGGTTCCCTCCATCTTAAGGAGGCATTTGGTATGGGATGATCCACCCAAGATCAAGAGTGATATGGATGAAGGTGATGAGATCATCGCATTTGATTGTACCATGATGATCCTACGTGACAGTGATTTTAAATCAATCCCACTCCTCAAATCACCCCCTTATCCAGGGATGTGATATCCGTCCTTGAGGTCGAAAATCCAAAATCACCCCCAGATAGTGATCTTGGGCTAAAATATAAGGACAAGAATATCGCTCAGTCTAACAAAAAAAATGGTACAGCAATATACCGTTAATATATTATATTAATATTGTACATATGATATTATATTATATTTGATATTATGTGATATTTATGATATATATTACATTATAATATATTATTAATCATATTATTATCATATTATGATTCAATGATAATTTTAAATGAGAGTAAAGATATCTTATTGTACTTTATGTTTAAATATTAAAAAATATTTAATATATTACTTCTATTTATCTTATTTTTCTAATCAATATAAATATTCATATTAATAAATAATATATTATAAGTGTAAATAAATATTAATTCTATAATAACAATTAATATATTTTTATAGGATTAATAATTTATAGTACTAGTAAATATATTTTTATAGAATCTATTAATTATTAATATATTAATAAATATAGTAATATTTTATTTATAATATCTTATATATGATTAATAAATATATCTTTATGAAATATATTATGGATAATTTTGGTATTATATAATCAATGATCTTGGATTCCCATAGAATACCAAACAGATTACTCGTCAATATGCGAGGATCTTTAATTACTAGACCATGACCTATCTAATACAATAATCTTAGATCACTGATGATTAAATCACCATAGGATTCAGATTACTAGTGATCTTAGATCACTGTGGTGATCCCATTTGGATCACCAAATGCTATCTAAAGGTCTAACTGCCAGCGGTGGTGGCCAATAGTTTGGAGAAATTCTCTTTAAAAAAATAGAATTCTTCCATTTTCCAAAAAGTCTTTTGGAATTATTTTTTCTTTTCTTTAATGCACCATTAACTATTATAGCTATCTCCATTTTGTATTACCATTATTTCTCTATTGTTTGCTGTTCCATTGATCACTCACTGATTCCACTTAGAATACCAGTACAGATGCTAAATAGGTCAACCAATACATTGACCTGATCTCTTTATTAAACTGGCTAAGTCGATCATGTTACCTACTTATTAAGCATAACAGGTTCATGTTTCAAATCTTGAACCGGTTTAACAAACAGGTCTAATTCAAGTCTAGGATTTTTCTGAGTCAATCTGCATCTGATCCAACCTAATTATCACCCCTACTTCACACAGATTCAGCTCATATACCAAACCAAACTTTGGTACCTTACCAGTATGGCCAGTCTCTTCCAGTTTGATACACATGCCGACCTCATATAGATTGTTAGGCCTGTTGGTTTTGGATATCATTGTCGATAAGTTTAAGAAAACAAATGGATACTTTCATAAATCTAATGAACACTACAAGACCAAACAGATGGGTAAGAATAGACCACATACCAGCAGACATGCTTCAAAGAAGGCCAGATGCCAAGCACATGGTGCACATGCAGAACAAAGGACAGGAAATAGGACTGGAACCAGAAAAAGGGAAAAGACACAACAGTAAGTAAAGGAACATTAAATGGCGCAAAAAGGGAGAGGAGAGAAAGTCTTATAGAAACTTAATCAGCAAGTACAGAATCTACAACTTTGTGTGCTTGACGACTATCAACACCTGGTGAAGTCACCAAAGCAGGAACAGAATTTTCAGTTTTTACTAAATACTATGAGATAAGAATTTTCAGACACTGAATTCAGACAAGTTCTTTTTGATGTGAGTACAAACATAAGTTAATGGAATGCTCATGTAACCCATGAAGGATATTCCCTGGTAAAGAATGCATGGATCGACATCTGAACTAAAAGATGCAAGTGTTTGCAAGTGCAAGTTCTCCCAAGCTCATCAAACTAAATTAGGATGACAAAGGTAACAAGAGGAGAATTCTCTGACTAGGGTAGCAAGAGAGAATTCTGTGTCTATATCACAAATACATATTACAGGCATGAAATCGCATTTTAGTAAAAATATGTCTGGAATTTAATCATACAATTCTTGCAATAAACTAGCAGTCACAGGCATATACCGCTAAACATTATTCATTTGAGTCATCACTATATTTCTTCAGGTGATAATATCAGCTGTTATTCTGCTTACAGAAAAGAATTGCATTTCTTGAAAGGGATTATAGTCCAGAACATTGTTAAAAAAGAACAGGAAAAAAAAAACTTCAGCTGCAAATAACAGAGGAGAGCCAAAAGGCATGATTCTATACCATTTTTATACAATGCAACTTCATTTTTTAGAACCCTTAAATTGTTCTCCAAAGAAGCAAGCACTGCCAGCCATGAGAGCAACCGTTGCACCCTGAAATACAACACGAGCCCTCATTAGCTTCTGACCCAGCTAAGAATTTCCTTGTCTGAAGCTGATCAGCCCATGGTGAGCACACCAGTGGTAAGAAGCACACCTGAGAAATTTTAGTAATAGGTACGAATGTAGAAAAATATAAAGAGAATGAAGAAGAAATTATGGATGAACATTATCCAAAAAACAGAAAAAGGTAATAATGTAATTTGCAACTATGCCCTGGGCAGTTACAATTATCCAAAATGTGCATCAAAATAATGATTAGATGTTTCAATTACCATCAGCAATAGCTTAAGTCCATGTAGTGTGATTTAATTTGCTTATTTGGAAATAAAATTTCTCTGTAGGTTGTCTTATTAAGCTCTATATATGCTTTGTAGTAAGATTCCAACATCATAAATTGATGCTCTGTGATACTTAACAGCCTGGGTAGACACCTTTGCTTATGATACTAAATTTTTTGGATTTCATTTGATTTTATTACAGCATCATTAAGTATAACTACATAATTTAATTGATACAATATATGCTTCAGTAAGGTAGTCCAAAATTAAGGCCCTCATGTACTTACATATTCTCCTAACATGAACAAAGTTAAACCTTTTAAAGGTACCGCGATTGGGTTTAGCAAACTGAACATGCACAATAAAGCTCCAATAGGGCTTAGCTCCTAGTTTATCTAGCACAGGCTCACACATGTAGAGCATACACAGTGGATAGCAGCACTAGGTGGGGTCATTGATTCAGCAAAAAAACTACAAATTGGGCTACTTCCTGGTTTATCAAACATAGGCCAACATAATTACACACACAGAGCATGCAGAATAAAAGCAATCAATCAGGCTTAGCTCCTAGTTTATTGAGCATAGGTTTAAACATGCGCATGCACACGGACGCATGCATGTGATCATGCACCCACATACACGTGCATGTTCTCACATGCTTGTGTCCACACAAAGCATCCACAACAAAAGCTACCAATCAGGCTATGCTCCTAGTTTATGGAGCATAGGCTTATGCACCTGCATAGGCACAAATAGCATGCACAACACACACACACACACACACACAGCAAGCACAATAAAATCTAGCAATTAGGCTTAGCTCCTGGTTTATTAAGCATAGGATTAGCAAGAAGTAAGATTGATAGAATGCACAGCACACAAAACATGCACGAGAAATGCTATCAATCGAGCTTTACTCCTAGTTTATGAGCACATGCTTAGCAAAACGAAAGGTCACTTGTATGGTCATAATAGTGTTTTCAGGCCACAAATAAACTGATCTTTATTTTTGCCAAGCCACACAGACACACAAAGCATGCACAAGACAAGCTTCCAATCAGGCTTAGGGAAAGGTCCACTTATATGGTCCCAGAGAACAGGTGTCACAATACTGGCATTGTGACTAGTCTCAATCCAGCATCAAGTTGGTACAATACCATACTACCACATAATATGCAATCTGATGATGGTCTGCCCGTTTCAAGGCTTTAGATAGAGGCAGCTAGAGAAAAGAGGCTAGAGGTCCCGGCAGGACCATGGGACAGTTGCTTCCATGGTAAGGAGAGAGTGGTCACACAGGGTCACAGGGCATCATCATCCCCCATCATCAATGGAAGATAGGAAGGGACTCAAGAGGGCGAGACAGAAATCGAAGAGGGGAGAGAGAAGCACCATGTGATAGTGTCTGTCATCATCACTTGAGATGAAGAGTGACTTTAGAGAAGGGTGGGGGAGAGGGTTAAGGATCGAAATCAAAACAGAATTGGGGGGTAACTTATAAATTAAAATCAGAAAATGGTTCAGCCAGGCGAAACCAATTGGTTTGGCCTGGTTTGGACCAGTTTGTGCAGGTCAGCCAGTATAAAGGCTAAACCTTCCTGATTCCACACTAGATTGATTTGGTACACCCTGAACCAAGTGGTTTGGGATGGTTCGGCAAATCTTGGTTGTGACCATATAAACTGACCTTTCTTTTCACTAACCCTATACTTATTAACACACAGAACCTACACTGCAAAAGCTTAATGAATCAAGCTTAGGTCCTAGTCTTGTTGACCATATGCTCAGCAAGAAGAAAGGTTAATTTGCATGGTCACAACATTGTTCTTGGATCCGTGGCAAACAAACCAGTTGGACTAGTTAATCATACCTTTTGCCAACCCATTTACTTTATGAAACCAGTTATGATAAAGACAGTCAAAAGACTCAAAACCATTCAAACCAGTATTTTACCAACATGGTGACATAAGGAAGCTTTAAAAGTCCAAGCCTTCCGTGTACCAATTGTTTGAAGCATATTTTGCCCTAACCCCTATTTCCTCAAAATGTATGCGGATGATTTACTCCTTATATCTTCAGCATATAAACAAAAACAAATAAATAAAATTGGAAAACCTATGTGGTACAAGCTCAGTCTCCTTGTGAGCTTAAAAACAGAAGAGAACAAGGTAAACAACCACTATTTTTCTCCCTTAAGCTACTCAACCTACCCCACCAAGCCCCCACCGCGTGAGGAGAATTTAGACTGCTAATGGCAACACACATTCAACTTGCACAACCATGGTACCCTTTGTTGCAAATTTTCTGTCCCCGTTGATTAGTGCTCTCTCCATGCCATCTTCCCTGGAGACTGAAAGGAGAAGAATCCCCAACACCCGCTACCATTCACACCTCACATGATGTAGCTTAGTAGCATTGCTCCTATCATTATTTTAAAAAGTGGTTTCAGGTCGCGTATGCAGAGGTGGCCCCTAGATCACACTGCACAAGCCATATGAACAGTCCCTTTATGCATCAGGCTGCATAAGCGAACAGCATATGCTTGGGTGGCTGCATATGCACGGCATGCCACATATGAAGCCATATATGCATCTGCATATCGCATACGCTCCTGCATACTTCAGCTATCATAGGTTGTCACTTTTCTTTATGAGGTATGTCCTTCAAATTAAAGTTTAAAATTTGTACTACACCAACATTTTACCACTTTTGTTTATGAAGTATGTACTTCAACATTTAAACATCGTTACAGACTTCTAACAATATTTTGTTGCAACTTACAGTTTACTCTTTGTTATAGGTATGAGCACGGTCTATACTTCATAGGATGATATTCTCATTTTATTTGTCCGAACTTACAATATGCACTTAAATGTCTCGAATAACTATGAGGTGCATACTTAATTCTTATTAATTTTTTCTAACTTTTTTGATATATTTGTAACATTTTTACTTAAAAAATATGAAATGCATACGTGCCTCGCATACCACATATGTGCTATGCAATGACCTAACCACACAAATACCACTTCTGCTTTTTAAAACAATGCCTTCTATTTTTATTTAATGGAGCTTACCTCTTGTTTTTGGTTTTAATTAGTTAAACCAAAAGCATCGTACAATTTATTGGCTTCTAAACACATCCCTTAATGCATCTATTAAGCAAAGGTTCATCTACTCCTAATTTGTTTTCACCTATGATGTTGCGGGTAATGATCATATGCTCATTGCATGACTTAAGTAAGATAGACTTCTGGCATGTGAAGATTACAAATTAAACATATTAAAGGAAAATTAAAGATCTTACGAGCTTTCACCATTCGAAAGGGAATAGGAATGGTTGGTCCCGCTCTGATTTATTTCCCATCTTGCCAACTGCCCCCTACTCCATCTTTTTTTTTTCCCCCCATTTACCATGTATGGATACCCCATCCACTCATTTCTTTTGATTATACGCACAAAGAAGGCCTCCCGCCTCTTTATCTTTTTTACCAACACCCCTTTCCTCCTATTTCTTTCCTTCTTTTCATCTCTCCTCTTCCCTTTCCTTCCTCTTCAGAATTCCTAGATAATCCTAAGAAATATTCAAGGAGACCTTGGGTTCATGGAAACAAGTATCAAATTCTTGTTAACTACGTTTTGAAGTGGCAGCTATGCAATCCTCTCTTCTTTCTTTCAATTGTTCATGCCGAAACGATGAAGGGTTAGTAAAAGAGGGGAAAGAGATGAAGATAGAGGAGAAACAAGTAGGAGAAAGGAAAGAACAAGTGAATTCCACCACCAAACTTAAACGGACTAACACAAACAATTCAATTCTCCAGTATTCCTTCTTTCCCTACTAAATATCTATTTATGTAGATACAAGACGACCCTTCATATTCTAAAGCACTAATGCTTATAATTTTCTAAAAGACAAACAATTAAATACTTTCACAAACATAGGGACACATGCATGAATCATTATTAATAAAGCCTAGAAACAATAAAAGACACGTCCAAAATTAACAATAAAAAATTAAAACATAACAACCACTAGCTATCAATAACTAATAAATAATATGTTGATACTGACCTACTCGAAAATGGGTTGATCCAGTGCTCTTGCATCAAACACTTCCACTGCATGGAACACATCCTCAAGTTCAAAGCCTTGTTAAGAACTTGACAGTGTAAGCCTATAAATGTCTTCTGTTGTCCCATACTCAATCTTTTCCTTCCTGCGCCTCTCTTTTATTCAACTTTTGCAAAGAGAGATCTTCATAACCTTTGGAAAAGTGAAAAGAAAGCAAGACCATTTTTTGAAAGACTCTCCCTCTTCTGTCAAAAGTTTCGAAGGAATAAAGCCTAAATCCTCCTAATCAATCTTAGATATATTTTCTTGACTTGCATGCATCCACGTGATGGAACATCATGATTAATGAATTCATAAGCACACTTGGATCTTGCAATTGTGCAGGTTTCAAGAGCTGGGGAACATGATGCAAGAACCTTAATATATGTTACCACATAAGTAGGCTTTTGAGATGAAAATTTAACTTTGTCAACCTTGTTCATTGGTTCCTTGCCCTCTTTTTGATTTTGACTTTGCATAGAATGAAACACAGCTTGTGATGATTGATCATTTGAAGAAGCATTAGCAGCATGAACGGTAGTAGCTAGCTTGAATTTTCTGGAAACAAACAGTAAACTTTCTTAATTGTTTTTCAAACTAAATTGCTTGTTCTTTGAATCCATCTATTTTTTCTTCTATTCTAGCATGGTGTTCTTCATATAAATGATGCAACTTCTCATAATGTTGAAGAAGTTCATCACACTCACTGTTGGTGCAGATCAAGATTTCAAGAATTTGATGCCTTCTTGAAGAGGAGATAAAAGCAAGATGAGAGATGGAGCTAATTCTCTGATGCTAAATAACATCGGAAATCATAGGAGGTTCATAAAGGAGGGGAAAGAGATCAAGATAGAGGAAAAACAAGTACGAGAAAAGAGATAACAAGTGGAATCTGCCACTAAACTCAAATGAACTAACACAAACAATCCTATTCTTCACTATTTCATCTTCCCTGCTACATATCCATTTATAAAAACACAAGATGACTCTTCATATCCTAATGCATTAATTCTGACAACTTTCTAAAAGACAAAATTAAATACATCCACAAACTCTAAAAGACACATGCATGAACCATAATTAATAAAACCTAGAAAACTAAAAGACCTATTCAACATTAATAAGATATAATGAAAGCAAAACAACTCCTACTATAAATAATTAATAAGTAATAGTTTGACCAAGCTTTTGAATTAGACTAATATATGGCCTACTCAAAAATGTGCTGGTCCAGTGTTCCTGCATCAATTGTTCCTTTGTGAACCATGGTGCATGAATCCAAATGCTTTAGCTATAAGTCATAGAAGACCACATTTGCATCTTCTGGAGCTGTGATTCTTTTCGAGAACTCGCTTCTCTTTCCCACAACCACTCATCAATCCATCCATTTATTTCATCATTCAGCAGCTCATCACCTCACATTTGTACCTTGGACATTGACTCCTGTTTTCATGAACTTTCCTTTATGCTCCAGATCATAATTCTATATTTTTAAGTCTAGAACCTTTTGCTTGTTATCAGCTGACCTTTTTATTTCAATTTTACATTTACGATTATGTGCTGAAACTTTTCATTTACATGAAAAACTTCTGTTAAAACAGTCGTCGCTTGCTACACTAATGGTGGATGCTCTAGATTGTTGAGTTGATCTTTATTTTTGTCTCTGTATCAATTTGGGATTCTTTGCTTGATGAATTTTCCAGCCAAAACCCGATTTCTGCACTAATATATTTTCCAAAAACAACATTAGGAATCCTAGAAACCCTAGGGTGCATCACCGTCCCTCTCCCAACCCTCTACCTCAATTCCATTATCAACCACCCCACCCCCACCATCATCAAACACCTTTCTCTTCCACCATACCCTCTGAGCTTCCTGCACATCACCCATCTCTTGTTGTGAGATTCTGATTTTTATAAAGACCTAGCTGATGTATTGGCAGGACGGTTGTATCAATTTCTAGACCAAAGAGATGGGACTTTAGGCATATAACAAGGTTATGAAAACCTAGCAAATGCTTGGTTATCTTATTCTTATCAACGGAAGTAAAAAAAAGGAATAAAGAAAAAAGATTCTATAAAACCAAATGGCAAAGAGCTATAGCACAACTGTATTATTTTTATCGGTTTCGCTCCATATTCATTCCAAAGAATTCTCCCCAGGAGCAGAACGTGATCAAGATGACCAACCCAATCACTTGCTTGTAGTCATAAACTTACGATCACGCTACGCCTTCTTCCAAAAGGGTTTAAGTGACCGAAACCGCATAGACGAATTTCTTTGCGTAGACACGTCCTTTTCACGATTGGAAATTAAAGAACGGTGCTTGTGCACTAACAAGCAGCATATAGATCGCAACATCATGCTCATCACGTGTAGCGTCGAGTTATATTCCTACTATTAAAAATCAAAATTGTTTGAACCGAAAGAAAAAAGGGGTTTGGGATTTCGACCCAAGATTGAGGTTAATCGGAAGTAATGATCCAATCAAAGCTCGAGAAAAAAGAGACCAGTAATGAAAAATCTTGAAAAGAAATGCATTTATGGAAGCAGAAGAGGTTTGGGGTAAGGGTTTGTTGGGAAATTTACCGCTGGGAACGAGAGGGTTCTTGACGGGCTTCTTCTGATCGAAGAGGTCCTCAAGCTGCGATTCGGTGGCTCCCATCTTCTCCATTCGCACGCCGACGGATCCTAGAGGGGAAAAATAAAATAAAATCTCAAATCCAATCTCCGAATGGGAAAAATGGTTGCGGATTTTTTTCTCTTTTCCATCTTTTCCCCCGAGAGTTCGCACGTCTAGCCAGCAGCGAAGCCTCCCCTATTAAAAAGAGGGCCGGTGTGCGGTCCCCCCGAATGTGCGCAGAAGGAGAAGAAAGGTCGGACATTCGGTATGCGGGAACGTCGCACGTACGGCAATGACCTATCCACCGTCCATTTTAACCCGCGTCATCGCGGCCGTCAACTTGTTGACGGGGTAACCGGAGAGAATGGGGCCGGGGGAATTGTGCGCTCCTTTGCGCCGTGCCAGATGGGTTAACGTCCCACGGAATTAGCTTCTTTTTCAGGTGGAACCCATGGAATTGGCTTCCAACCGCCGAATCATGAGTTGGATAATATCTCCATCCAAACTAAACCTTGGATTCATGGAATCTTTGTTTCGGACTTTGGGATATATATATATATATATATATATATATATATATATATATATATATTCTATTTATATCCGTGAAACTTAAAAAAACAACTCGGAGAATTTTATCTGGTAATTGACTTCTAAATACCCGAACGAGAGCTGAAGGGAAGCTCCCCCCATCCCCCGCCCACCCACCCACCTTCCAACAAAAATATGCTGTGCACATTACCAGTATGTGAGCTATGTTGAATGGAGGAAGTGAATTATCATTCGTGTACCTTTTTAGCTGGGCAAACTCTGCCAGTATACAAAATATATATATATATATATATATAGTTGAAGTATTTCTTTATTGTTTTATGAAGGTGTTTGGGTCCAACTTGGTGCTGCATTTGATGTTATCGTGTTTTTCAAGTACAAATCCAGAGATAGACACCTCTTACGCATCCGATCATCTCCTCTCCTTCATAGTTGAATCAAAAAAGTTCACACCTAAACCATTATTGCTCAGCAAATTTTTCTTGCTACCCATATGAGGCTAATCATGCAGCAGATTTCTTGATAAATTGAGCATAAAAGAGTGACTTTCTTATTTTTTCAGGACCATAGATATTCATCCACTATTTGATCATATTTTATAGACTGATAGGTTTGGAGTGGTATTTATTGAAACTTGATGTATATATGAGTTTTTTGTACTACCGTCCAACTCCTATACTTTAGCTTTCAGCTTCTCTTTGTACACACCTGGTTATTATCAAGTTTCCACCCAATCATCTCTATAATATTTAGTTTTTTCATCCAAGATAACCAAAGAAAACATCTAATCCTGATGAGGATATAAACATGCATTCAATGCCCATGATATACAAAATTTGTCTAAGTGTAGAAAATTTGCCATTACTGTTTGACTTCTTAATGATTTGGCCTTTCTTCTAGTTTAGAACAACCATGACAAGAAAACCTAACCGTCGGATGAATAATGATTGATTGAACGGAGTAGGGGTTGATGGTAACCCGATTCTCCAATAAAGAGTTCCGTTACCAGACTGTTTCTTTGAGCTCCACAAATATAAGTTAAAAGAGGATAGTTTAAAGAGGGGCATCAAAAATCTATCTTTCAAAATTTTAAGATACCGTGACTATTGCCGATTTCGAATTGAAGCCTGTTCAAGAATGCAGGAAGAGCACGAACCACATATCTTCATAAGCTAGAGTACCTTCGCACCGGTTTCCAGCTTATTGCATATTTAAGCTTTTTATAATAAATAAATTAGGTCTGCTGCTTCGATAAACCTACATCAGAGGACAGCAGTCTCCAACCCTACCAAGCAACAAGAGAATTTAGCCGGGTGGTATCTTTTATCCGTAGTTCTCCGTCCTTTCGCATGCAAATTTGGGAGTGAGCGAGTTGTGGGGTTATATAAGCTGGTGCCGCAGCGCTTTAAAATGCTCATAGCTCATCCACTTCACCATCTATTCTTGGTGGGGCGCCCGTCCCCTTACCCTCCTACCCTTCCAAGCAGAAATTAAAAGATCCCATCCCCTTTCTTCTCCAGTGTCCCCGCATATCCTCCCTCCTCCGTGCACCCTTTCTCCCATCCAAACCCTCCTCGAATCGATCTCTCGTTCGTCCCCTTCCGTTTAGGGTTTCTCTTTCCCCGGAGCAAACCCAAACCCCATCCATGGAGCAACCCAAGCGGAAGAGGGGCCGCAAGCCCAAGAAGCCCGTCGCCGAGACCATGGACCTCCAGATGCCCAACGCCGGCGCCCCCTCCACATCCGCCCTCGACGAGGCCGAGCTACCCGAGGAGCGACCCAGCCCCCAGCGCGGCCGGGGCCGGCCCCGCAAGGTCCGGCGCCGGAACACATCCAAGGAGGTCGTCGCCGAGAAGGGCTCTTCTTCGCCTCTCTGGAGGGGCTCCCAGATGGTCGCGAGCAACGGTGAGTACAACGACCCTCTCCGGCACAACCTCGCCATGGTGGCGGTGGAGCCGCCTGCGCCGAGATGGGACCAGGTGGTGAAGGTCGTGCCCTCGATGGATGCTGTTGTGAAGGTTTTCTGCGTGCACACGGAGCCGAATTTCTCGCTCCCATGGCAGCGGAAACGGCAGTATAGCTCGAGCAGCAGTGGCTTCATCATCGGTGGGAGGCGGGTGTTGACCAATGCCCACTCGGTCGAGCACTACACCCAGGTCAAGCTCAAGAAGCGTGGGTCAGACACCAAGTACGTGGCGAGTGTGCTGGCCATCGGGACCGAGTGCGATATTGGTAAAGATTTAATCCTGGATTTTGATTCATGAGATTGTTTGGTTTCAAAGTTACCTTGAATTCTGAATTTTAGTCTTGACGGGGAACAATAGCGAAAATACGTGCACTGCAATGGCACTTGGAGCTTCTTTAATTATATTCTTCTCATTTTTAGGTTTTAGTGTAACCATAGGGGAGTGAACGCTTGCACAGAGGTATGCACAACGTACTATAATTGATTAAAAAACCATTTTGGTTTGTTACATATTAATCAGTTATTGAGGTTATCTTTTAAGTCCATGATTGCAACAGTTTCAGTTTCAGCAATTTGTATGCTGGGGATTTCTCTGTGGTTTGATGATAAAGGATTGTAGCCAACCAAAATAACTGGACTTTGTTGACGTAGATGATCCACCTTGAGCCATCTAGGTAATTGGTGTAGGAGACTAGTATTGAATCTGTGCATTAGTGGTGATATCTCTAGGTATGACTTCTGTGATACATTTAACATATCGCCAGGTTGTTATGTGCATTGCTATGGGAAAAGTCTAAAATTTTAACTTTATTGTCTAAATTAGATTTCTTAAATGTTGAGTATGAATTTCACTTGGATAACAAGGAGAACTATACTCCTTTGAAGTCACACAAGGGTTTGTGTACTTTTAGAGATGACAGTGGTGATCATGACAGTGGTTACAAAAGGAAATATTGGGTGCTTATAGTGCCACCTTGCTGTGGAATTTTGTTTTTTAAGTTGGTTATACAAAAGAGGCAGGAGCAGCGACACATCTCAAGACATAATCAAAGAAGACCTTGGATTGGTTGACACAGTTCTAGAGCTGTTGGTGAAATGGATTTGATATTGATCAGAACAAAGTGGAATCTAAACCCCAGAACTTAGTTTCAGTTATTATTTAGAAAATCAACCTAAAATGATCACAAATGTTTTGTAAGCATTGGTGTTGTTCATATTGGGTCATTTTTCTAATTTCTTTAAATACATTGACCATATTGTCTTAATCTTTGGTTCCTTTTGTAACCCTTGCTTTAGTTAAAAAGGATGCTCACTCATAGATGACGAATTTGACATCTAGGGCCCATTTGTCTGCTCAAATAAGTTCTTCATGGGAATGACCTAATATAGGTGGCCATGTGATGGTAAATGGTGTGGGGAATGAGAATTTCTATTGTTGGGCTGTTTAATGGATGGACAAACCTGAAAAAACAGGATGTTGTAAATGACCTTTTAAAGCAAAACATAATCCCTATTTATTTGAGATATTATGCTTGGTGGCTTTTAGGATGCATGAGCTTCTTGTTTACTTAATGTGACGCCTCTCTTCAAGTCAGGTTGGAGTATTTATATTCGTGGAATAGCTTGTGCAGGCATCTAAACAGGCCTCTAAGAAGTATTTAGTTTAAAAATGGATTTTTTTTGCTAATTTTAGAAAATTGGAAATACTTGAAAATTTAACATTAGGGCATTCAAATGAAAAGTAGCTTTTCCTACATCTAGATGACTTGTTTTTGGTTTCTAAGACTAAGAGAGGTTTTATTGGCAAAGAGAAGGAAGAGGTGTATGCTTTCTATAGATCCCCTAACGTAGTAGATTCAGAAGATTTATGCTAGGATATGTTAGATGTTAGCTCAAATCTTAGAAGCATATAGATCTGGCATATCTAATTATAGTTTTATTTTCATATTATATAGATCGTATTTTGCTACCGGGTACTTGACATGATTGTAACAATATATATAGTTAATATTCATATACGATATGTAATCACATTTTATTTTTATAGGTTTTGTTAGGTGCTGAAATAATTAAAATGTTATGCAAACAATCTGTTGTGACATAATTTTTCAATAATTTGTAGGTGCTCTAAAGGTTCTCTCGAATTTTCAGTCATAAGGTTTAGCTTGTAAGTGCAGAATTCATTAAGCCAAATACTATGAATGGTACAATATACTCAAAAAATACAATATATATATTTCCTTGATTATTTTATTCTTCTAGGATTCCTGATCTTTTCATAATTTTTTGGCGGAAACTTCAACATTGAAGGTGAAGCCGTTGAAACTGAAACATGGCGGGCTTGATCTATACTGACATCAAGGCTGAATTTTTGGATCTCGGTATGTGATGACTATTCTAATGACAAGCACAATTCTTCATAATGGTCATCATGCCAAAAAGGTTATAAATTAGGAATTTGACTGATGCTGTGCCAACAGTTTGTTCTATAACTATTGCATGCCTTCTGCTGCATCATGAAAAACAGTACTGGTGTCATATTGCATTTCCACATCCATATGCGCACATTAGGTAGGCATGATGCAAAATGCTTTGAGCTTTGATAACTATTACTGCATAAAAAGGATTAAAGAGTATAAGAGAAATTAAGGGGTGAGAAGAATAGGGTAAAGGAGCAAGTGAATAAGTAGGCTGTGACACTCTTTAGATGCAACGGTTTGTGGATAAAATTCAGTCAATGTTTCAAAGCTCATCTCAACTCAGTAATAAGTTTTCAACTCTTTCTAGCTTTTATGGACTAATAATGGGTTTTTTAATTAAAGACTAACTCTAATACTAATCTTACTGATAAATTATCCTAAATTAAGGCCTAATAATGACAAAGGTGGATTATCATATTCTCTTTGTTGTAGGAGGTGTTGAAAAACGTCTAGAAAAATCATGTTGGCATAGCTAATAGTTGAACTTTTGCAAAAAGTCGTTTTATGAGTGACAAAATCCCTAAGTTTCACTTTGGTTGACCTCAACCACTAAATTATTGAGCACTCCACTATTGTTGTAGCAATTAAAAGTTGATTAAGAGATCAAGCTTTTCTTGCATTCATATTTGTTTGAACTGAATTGTCATTGCTTTTGGTCGTAACAACATATATATAAGCTCTTAATTTGAACTACTATTACTTTCTCTGTTGTGACTATTTGTTGTGAAGATCTTGTTCATGAGTTTTTATTAGTGCTGTTTTTTTCTCTTCATTATGCGCTCCCCCCCCCCCACAAAAAAAAACCCTGAAACACGGAATTCAAACATCAAATTAGCCTGTTTACTGTGCCTTATTCTGACTAAATAACTGAAGTAATGTGACCAGACATGCCTAACATTGAATTCCTAACTAGATAACTGGAGTAATGTGACCATACATGCCTACAAGAATATCTGTTTAGCTCGTAGTAATGCTGCCAAAACCGTATAAAGTACTCAAACAACTCTGCCTTCCCAAGAGTCGCTTTTAATCTCGATATTGCTCGATTAATTTTCATTGTGTATGTTTAATAGGCATATCTAATATATCATTCTTGGACTTTATTTCGTAAACAATGTTTAGTACAATCATGAGGCATGCATCCTATTACATATGTTTGCATGTTGAAGCAAGAAATGCTTCTCTTACCATGTGTGAATATTGCTTCAATTAGCAGTATGTGTAAAAACTTATGTGACAATATTTAGTAGAAGCGTGAATCAAATAGGAGTTGAGTTGTCAACTGTCAGCATTCTTATCCTTGCTCGCGATGAAGTAATCTTTAACTCAAACTGTCTTAAACAACATGTAACTCATTCATTTTAAAATTTGCTCTTTTGTTGTGCTCTCAAAATAATAATAATAATAATAATAATAATAACTAATGAAATAATTAAGTGGACCATGCCAGCAGATGGTGCCGGCATTCTATAGACACTTCAGTACATGCATGTGACTATGTAACAGTCCATAAGAAGCCATCAGATCATATCAGCTCTGTAGTCATTTTTGTTTTCTATCATGTGGGGTCCAAGTTTGTCAACTTATGCTAACTGCTTACTTGTGTTCTGAGCCAGCCTTGTTGACTGTTAGTGATGATGAATTTTGGAAGGGTGTTTCTCCAGTGGAGTTTGGGTCTCTACCTGCACTCCAGGATGCTGTTACCGTTGTTGGTTATCCAATTGGAGGAGACACAATTTCTGTGACAAGTGGTGTTGTGTCTCGTATGGAGATACTATCATATGTCCATGGTTCCACAGAGCTCTTAGGCCTGCAGGTTCGAAAACTAAAATCAGTCCTCTCCTTATGTTCTGTTTTTTACATATTAGAACATTTCTTATAGTTCTGTTTCCTCTTATTCTGGTCTACAATGTGAAATGCTCCTATTTGATCATTATCTTTGCTGTCTTAAGTTTGTCTTTTGTTGCCTATTTATCACATCTGGTTTGTTACTGACAGATAGATGCAGCAATAAACTCGGGCAATTCTGGTGGTCCTGCTTTTAATGATAAGGGCAAATGTGTTGGTATCGCATTTCAGTCCCTTAAACATGAAGATGTCGAAAATATAGGCTATGTGATACCAACACCTGTTATCTTGCACTTTATTCATGATTACGAGAAGTCAGGAGAATATACAGGTATATGCTCCAACAAAGACTAAATTTTCACCCATTCTGTCATGACTCTTATTTATTGTACTGTATATATTGGGTTGCATATTGATGTATCTGGTGCATGTGAACATATTGCATGTTCCTAGAATGCTTGTATTATATCTGAATTTATTATTTATTGGCTATTGTTCTCTTTAGTGATTTATTTATATTGCTGTACTATTTGAACTTTTGGAGACTTGCACCTTCAGCCTAGATAGTATCTGTTGGGTATAAAATACCCACAGCCGAAGCTCTCAGCGGGATTGACTCTTGCGGGCTCCGTCCACGACTCCAAGGGGGACTCCGTCCGGACTCCTACGGGAGTCGGGCTCCGCCCACGACTTCAACCACAAGGAGGACTCCGCCCGGACTCCTACGGGAGCTGGGCTCCGTCGCCAACTTCAACTGCCGGTAAGCCCCGTCCGGACTTCTACGGAAGTAGGACTTCGCGCCTGACTTTAATTGCAGGAGGACTTCGCCCGGACTCCTACGGGAGCCGGGCTCCGTCCACGACTCCAAGGGGACTCCGCCCAGACTCCTACGGGAGCCGGGCTCCGCCCACGACTTCAACCGCAAGGAGGACTCCGCCCGGACTCCTACGGGAGCCGGGCTCCGTCGCCAACTTCAACTGCCGGTAAGCTCCGTCCAGACTCCTACGGAAGTCGGACTTCGCGCCTGACTTTAATTGCAGGAGGACTCCGCCCGGACTCCTACGGGAGCCGGGCTCCGTCCACGACTCCAAGGGGGACTCTGTCCGGACTTCTACGGGAGCCGGGCTCCGCCCACGACTTCAACCGCAAGGAGGACTCCGTCCGGACTCCTACGGGAGCCGGGCTCCGTCGCCAACTTCAACTGCCGGTAAGCTCCGTTCGGACTCCTACGGAAGTCGGACTTCGCGCCTGACTTTAATTACAGGAGGACTCCGCCCGGACTCCTACGGAAGCCGGGCTCCGTCCACGACTCCAAGGGGGACTCCGCCCGGACTCCTACGGGAGCCGGGCTCTGCCCACGACTTCAACCGCAAGGAGGACTCCGCCCGGACTCCTATGGGAGTCGGGCTCCGTCGCCAACTTCAACTGCCGGTCAGCTCCGTCCGGACTCCTACGGAAGCCGGATTTCGCGCCTGACTTTAATTGCAGGAGGACTCCGCCCGGACTCCTACGGGAGCCGGGCTCCGTCTACGACTCCAAGGGGGACTCCGCCCGGACTCCTACGGGAGCCGGGCTCTGCCCACGACTTCAACCGCAAGGAGGACTCCGCCCGGACTCTTACGGGAGCCAGGCTCCGTCGCCAACTTCAACTGTCGATAAGCTCCGTCCGGACTCCTACGGAAGCCGGACTTCGCGCCTGACTTTAATTGCAGGACTTCGCCCGGACTCCTACGGGAGCCGGGCTCCGTCCACGACTCCAAGGGGGACTCCGCCCGGACTCCTACGGGAGCCGGGCTCCGCCCACGACTTCAACCGCAAGGAGGACTCCGCCCGGACTCCTACGGGAGCCGGGCTCCGTCGCTAACTTCAACTGCCGGTAAGCTCCATCCGGACTTCCACGGGAGCCGGACTTCGTACCTGACCCCTATTGCTGGGAAGACTCCGCCCGGACTCCTACAGGAGTCGGACTCCTACGACCACAACTGCAAGTAGACTGCGTCCGGACCTCTGCGGGAGTCGGACTCCGTCTTCTATTCCAACTGCAAAAAGACCTCGCTATCAGCTCCAACAGAACTTCGACCGACAAGTCTGGACCCCCTGACAGACCGTATTAACGGCCACGATTCTGCTCCACTCCCTGCGGCGGATCCTGCGTGGCTCCATTACCCCCTGACAAGCCGTATTAACGGCCATGATTCTGCTCCACCCCCTGCGACGGATTTTGTGCGATTCCACCACTCTCTGACAAGTCACGACAGCGGACGCCGCTCCACTCCCCGTAACTGATTCCACGTGACGAGCCGCAGCGATAGCCACGATCCCGCTCCACTACCCTCCGCAATAAATTCCTCCTGACTGTGGGCGGCCCACTACCAGATGGTTATGAACGTCGCTATCAATCTGTTGCGCTCTCCGCTTATAAAAAGGGGGACCCCAGATACGTTATTCTATAAGCTCTCATCTTTCATCTAAAAACTCTGCTAAATTCTCCGTTCGAGCACTCCATTCTTGTTGAGGCAGAGAACTGACTTGAGCGTCGGAGGGTCTTGCCGGAGCAACCCCACCTCCAGTTTAGACTTCCTTTGCAGGTCCCGACGGCGACCGCGGCTTCCTCGACTCCAGCTTCTCCGGCGCGAGCGGATTTTTGCACCAACAGGATTGGCGCTAGAGGAAGGGGCTGTGTCTTCGCAGTACCCTTGTTCTTGAAGGAGCGTTCAACGGAGCCGCCCCCGATCGTCTCCTCCGACACCCACTCCTTGTTTCCCCCACGGGATCCATACTTGATGCCTCCTCGCAAGGCGTCCACGCGACGGTCCACGGCCTCCGCGGCCAGATCCCAGGCTCCGGCCTCCCCTCCTGTTTCTCAACCTCCTCCTCCGGCGGCGGCGGTCGGCGCGGAGCAGTTTGACCTGCTGGCGCAGCAGGTCAGAGGCCTCACCGAGGCTGTGCAAGCTATGCAGCAGCAGCAGCCGCAGACATCGGTACGCCCGGAAAGGGTGTCCCCGGAACACCAGAATCCGGCGGCAGGGCGGGCCACCTGGGCCAGCCGCCCCGTCCTTCCTGGGAAAACGAAACCGAGGGTAGAGAGCCCTCAATCGGACCACGACTCCACCCCTGGAAGATCCCTGCCCCCGTTCTGCCAGAGGACCCTCGAGACTCGAAGTCGAGAGGATTTCCTGGACTGGAGGCTCCAGGAGATGAACCGGCAGATCGAAGAATTCCGCCATGCGCCCCCCGCTTATGGTGAGGATATTTGTACTGACCCTCCCTTCTCCCAAATGATCATGCAGGAACCAATCCCGTCAAACTTCAAGCTTCCCCAGTTCGAAAGCTACGACGGGACTTCGGACCCGGTTGATCATCTGGAGGCCTTCCGGACGATGATGCTGCTTCACGATGCTCCTGATGCCATCTTATGCCGGGCCTTCCCGTCCACCTTGAAGGGAGCGGCGAGGAACTGGTACTCGGCTTTGAAATCGGGTACCATCTTTTCCTTCGATCAAATGAGCCACCAATTCGTGGCCCATTTTGTCAGCAGCCGGCGCCCCCGGAAGGGTTCGGAATCCCTCATCAACATCAAGCAAAGGGAAAGGGAGTTCATTCGGGCCTACATCAACCGCTTCAACATCGCAGCGCTGGAGGTCCGGAACTTGGACCAATCGGTCGCAATGGCCGCCCTGAAGGGTGGCCTTCAGAAGAATGATCTTTTGTTCTCCCTGGAGAAGAAGTATCCCAGGAATTTTGCTGATTTGCTGGCCCAGGCCGAAGGGTACGCCCGAGCGGAAGAAGCCTTCAAAATGAAGGATGAAGAGACGGCGAGGGAGCGGCAAGCGGGAGACTCGAGTAAGCCCGCAATTGAAAAAAGGCCAAAGGAAGCCCGGCTGCGTTCTCGATCCCCTCCTGGCCATAAGCGCGCCCATACTCCACCCCGGGCGCGCAGGCAGAGAAGCCCGGATCGCGGGGTTCGGCGGGGTTCTCCACCCGGGAGATTCCGCAACTACGCCCCCCTCAACGCTTCGAAGGCCCAGGTATTGATGGAGGTCAGGGAGCAGCTCCCTAGGCCGGAGAGGATGCGCACACACCCCGGGAAGCGCAACCCCAACAAGTTCTGTCTCTACCACCGCGACCACGGCCACGACACAGAGGAATGCATCCAACTCCGGGACGAGATCGAGGAGCTCATTCGGCGAGGTCGACTCGACAGGTTCATCCGACGCAGGCTTGAGGGTAGAGGAGATCGGCCAAGGGCCCTTCCGCAGCCTGAACCGCCAAGAAGGGAGGAGCAACCCGGGGACCGACCTCCCATCGGGACCATCGACTCCATCACCGGAGGGCCTCAAGGAGGAGCGGACCACCCGCGACCGTGGAACTCGGAAAATCTGTAAATGTATCACTTACGATTTCACCTTGAATCTAAATTTCTTTCTACTTGACGTACTCTTCCCATCTGGCGTGGATTTATTACGACTGGATATGATCCCTCCAAACGCTTGAAGCAAAGTCATGTTAGGAACGGGGGAGAACCCCGTCCTAACATACCTAAAATGAAAGTCCGACTATCTCAAAATCGGATTGGGGGAGAGGCCTTACAACGCCCTAATGTGCCCCTACAGCCATGTCAGGAACAGGAGGAGAACCTCGTCCTGACATGAGCAAAGTCAAAGGTCCGGTTCTCTTAGATCGGATGGGGGGAGAGGCCTTACAACGCCCTAATGTGCCCCCACAGTCATGTCAGGAACAGGAGGAGAACCTCGTCCTGACATGAGCAAAGTCAAAGGCCCGGTTCTTTTAGACCGGATGGGGGAGAGGCCTTACAATGCCCTAATGTGCCCCCACAGCCATGTCAGGAACAGGAGGAGAACCTCGTCCTGACATGAGCAAAGTCAAAGGTCCGGTTCTTTTAGACCGGATGGGGGGAGAGGCCTTACAACGCCCTAATGTGCCCCCACAGCCATATCAGGAACAGGAGGAGAACCTCGTCCTGACATGAGCAAAGTTAAAGGCCCGGTTCTTTTAGACCGGATGGGGGGAGAGGCCTTACAGCGCCCTAACGCGCCCCCACAGCCAAGCCGGGAATGGGAGGAGAACCTCGCCCTGGCTCGAGCGAAGCGGAGGGTTCGGACTCCTACGGGAGCCGGGCTTCGTCCACGACGCTAAGGAAGACTCCACCCGGACTCTTACGGGAGCCGGGCTTCGTCCACGACGCCAAGGAAGACTCCACCCGGACTCCTACGGGAGCCGGGCTCGTCCTCGACGCCAAGAAAGACGCCACCCGGACTCCTACGGGAGCTGGGCTCCGTCCACGACGTCAAGGAAGACTCCACCCGGACTCCTACGGGAGCCGGGCTCCGTCCACGACGCTAAGGAAGACTCCACCCGGACTCCTACGGGAGCCGGGCTTCGTCCTCGACGCCAAGAAAGACGCCACCCGGACTCCTACGGGAGCCGGGCTCCGTCCACGACGCCAAGGAAGACGCCACCCGGACTCCTACGGGAGTCGGGCTCCGTACACGACGCCAAGGAAGACCCCACCCGAACTCCTACGGGAGCCGGGCTCCACCCGCGACTTCTGCAGCAAGGGCTGATGGTGGCGAAACCCGGCCGTCCAACAAGATCGGATGAAAGGAAAAAGCCCCTCAGCGGCACCTCCTCGCTTCTATGCAACCCGCGAAAAGTGGGGGAGGGCCCTCACTCTGAGAAGAGGAGAAAAATTAAAAAAGAAGGATGACGAACTATGACGGGAACAGATGAAGGATGAACCGCACCAAAAAAAAAAAAAAAAAGGATTTCGTCTCAACTGAAACGGGGGGTTCCTACTGAACACCCCCGGCCTCTGAAAAGACTTTCGACACCGCTTAGGAAGACAACGACATCCCCGAAGTAATGCGGAGCCCGGACGGTCAAGCTCGGGCTTGCGGCCATGTACGACGAGAAAGGCGAGTTAACGCATCGACGACCGGGCACCCCCCAACGACGTCTACACCAGACAGGTCAAACGACAAGAGAAGTTCGGCGAACGGCAATTTAGCGCAACGCGCGGACGAGGTAACACAAAACACCCTTTTCATTCCATTTTCGATATACACGCTACAAAGCCCGGAAGGTCAAGGAAAGAAAGGCAAAACGACAAAAAGGGAAGTAAATACATGAAAAAACAGAAAGACGAAAAGAGCTCTAAGAAGGCCCGGCTCCCTCCGACCTAGAATTATCTACTCCATCCCTTAACCAGGACTGCCTTAGATTCTCAATTTCTTCTTCTAGCTCTCTCCTTTTCTGCAGCGCGTCCTGGAGCGCCCGACGAAGTTGCTGGCTCTCGGCCTCCGCCTCTCGACGCCTCTTCCTCAAGACCTTGGATTCCGCCTCCGCGTTCGCGACGGCCCGCTGCTCGTACGCCAGTTGGATCTTCAGTTGTTGCAGCTCAGCTGTCTTTTCCCCGAGGGAGACAGAAATCCCCTCAACGGTGCCTCTTAGGGTTGGAGCTCATCAGAATCTCGGACGGAAGTAAGCTGTGCCCTGCTAGCCAGCTGCCTCTGGAGACGGACGACTTCGTCGGCCGCCGCCCTGAATCTCCCTTTATATTCTTCCACCTGCCTGCGCCAGCTAGCCCGATGCACGTCGTGGCTCACCTCGGCGTCCTGAAGCTGCTGCTGAAGGTCGGAGACCTTCGACCACTTCTGGTCGCCGTCGACCCGGGCCAAGAGTCGGGATGAATTTCCTTCCAGCTGGCCGATCTTCCCCTTCGCAGCTGACAGTTCCACCTTGAGGGCGCTGATCCTAGCGGCCTGGGCCCAAATTCGATCGCTGGCGCTCTTCTTGCATTCCTCGAGTTCCTTCGCGAAGTCCGCCTTCCTACGGCTATACTCCATGATCCCCTTCACGTGGAGATTCCGAAAGTGGGTGGCCTCAGCGGTGGCTTCAGAATGACCTTCTCTCAATCGCGGAGCTTGCCTTCCATCTTCTTAACTTCTTTGTCAGGTGAAGGACTTCCTTCTTCAGCCGTTGGATCGTCGATTTCGGCGGGACCCCCAGGGGCAGGGGGAGTGCTTCTGCAGGACACTGCCATCGGAAGGCAAAAGCGTCAAAACACGACTCATTGCAGGGAGGAGAACAGAGAGAAGGAGGGGGGGAGGAGAAGCCGTCCGCAACAAGAAATTCAACTTTATTGATTGGATGATTTTTGAAGACAAACAGAAAAGAAAAATTGCGACGAAATAAAGGTACAAGATCGGAGGTCTCAGACCTCGGGGGCGGGGGTTGGAGAACTCGGCGTTCCCGGCAAGAGGGCTGCGACGGCAGTGGCGGCTGGCGAGGGACCGGTCTCGTCTTCAGACTCCTCGCCTAGGAAGCTGAGGTCGAGCTCTGGAAATTTTCTGGCCACCTTCTCTTGGCAGAGCTCGAACCCCTTTATGAATGCTTCCTGGCCAAATTGGACCTTCAGGTCCCTCATCTCCGCGGAGGCCTTGAATTCCTCTATCGCAAGGCTCTGGCCTCCGAGACTAGGACCGGAGTTTGCTCGACCAAGTTGGCGACCTCAGCGTCCGCCTTCCTCGCCGATTCCTCCAAGATCTGCCTCTCCTCCTCCCGGGCTCGCTTCTCTCTTTCCAGGGCCTCCTGGAGGGCGGCTACTTCGGCCGTCTTTGCTTGGAGGCGAGCAACCTCGGCCTGACGCGTTCCTCCTCTGGAGGATGTCCCTCCTCGTGCGGCTCACGCCTCGATATAGGGAGGAGCTGGTGCCCAATCTGCAAGGGCGCTAGGGAATTAGAACAAAGGCCGAATAGCCATGTAATGAAGATCCGCTTACCTCAAGGAGGACCCCAAAGAGTCCCAGGCCGCTGCTCAGGATCGGCACGGTCGATCCTCTCAACGAGTCAGGCAGAATGCAGCCGTCGATCAGCCGCTGATCAAGTCCCTATCGTTGAAGGGATTCTCCGACCCCTCTTCGGAGCAGGGACTCGTCCAAGCAGTTCGGCGGCTACTCACCCTGCGGGCCACGATTTCCTTCTTTTCCCCAGGTGGGCCCTCCGTAGAGCGGACTCCCGAAATGGGGGCCCAGTCGGCGGACTCCTCGAGGAGGCCCAGGGAGTCTTGGCTCGGCATCCCGAGGGAATGTCGATGGCCGGGGCCACTGGACGGGTGGCAGCAAGCTCGACTCCTCGCCCTGGCCTCTTCGCCGATCCGGAGGTCGCAGCGTCCTTTCTCTTGTGGCCTAAGGCTCTGGCTAGCATCCGCGCTGCTTAGGCGTCCATTCCTAAAAAAAAAAAAAAAAAAAGAGAAAAAAAGAGAAAAAGAGAGAGAAAGGAAAGAAAAAAAAAGCAAACCAAGCAGTCAAGAGCCAAAAAAAAAAAAAAAGAAGAAAAAGAGAAGAGAAGGGAAGAAAGAAAGAAAGAAACAGAGGGAAAAAGAGAAGGAGGAAGAGGAAAAGAGAAAGGAGAAAGGCATGAAAAGAGAAGATAAGGTAAAAGATGAA